>NC_089195.1:12507548-12717548 GCF_963930695.1 Labrus bergylta | reverse complement strand
GTTGCAGCGATGGAAGCGTGCAAGTGAACTGGTTCAGATAGAAGTGATTGTACTCAACCTAAAAAGCCTCTGCATGTTTCTAATAAGCTCCACGAGCAGAAACGTGCTCAAACTAGGATCAATAATACTCTTGATATGATTTTATTTTCTGTAGTAACTTTATCTCATTTCTCAATGATAATTTGTTCATCATTTATGTATGTTTTCTCGGCATCATTGTAAATGAGGGTCGCCCTCAATGATCTCTCCAAGAACTTAAATGAAGGTTGATGATGATGATGAATATTGGAGATGCTTTTGAAAAATGGAGAGAGGTTAGAACACAGAAAGGTTTACAGACCGATGCAGAGCTGGCTAAACACTGAAGCTTCAGTGTCCACCACATGGCAACCTGTGTGAGTATCAACTCTAGAGAGGAGGGGGCGGGGGGAGACAGCTCTCTACAATGTTTAGAATTTGGACTGCAGTACCCATTTTAAACACTAGGTGTCAGAGTTACATATTGCTCCTTAGCTAAAAACGTGCAAAGAGAAATCTTTTAAGCCTGCTTCCAAAAGATGACACAGTTTTAGCCGACCCTAGTTCATGTGGTGACTGATCTGATCTGGATCTGAACTGTGCATTTTAGGAAGACCTTAGTTGGAGGATCTGAGCAAGGCGTCTGGTAGGAGGGAGCGAAGACGTCCATGGATCTAAAAACATTAAGAAATATAACAAAATGAAGTCTTTATTTGCCAGAGAAGAGAGTGGTCCAGCTGTAGTTGCAGGTTTAACTTCACATTCCACGTCCTGGATACAGCACAGCATGAAACCCTAAATAAAGACACTGCAGACTGATGCATGATGGGTAACTCCTGTGATGGTTACGACTGTTTGTGAATGCAGTAAAAAAGCAAGGAAGCCATTTCCTGTATTGTCCTTTAGCCATCCCAGACAAACAGTCAGCAGCGTGCAAATGTCTGCCTGTTTTAATCCACCTGGCTGCCTTCAAAGCGAGCGTGCAATTCCAGCACGTTGGTGACATGCAGTAAAAAGTGAGAGTAGTGGATCGTTTGTGAGGCGGGCACACCAACAGTCCCACTTTAACCAAGTTACTGGGATGGTTACTGACTATCGGCTCAGATTTGTTTTGCCCCACCTGTCTTTGCTCAGGGCTGTAGGATCCTGTATGTTTCAGCTCGGGTCTGTTATTTGAATGCTTATAGGTTTGTAAACAGCTTTTTAACTGCTCCAGTAGATTCCTCGGTGAGTGGCTGTGACATCATACCTACAACAGCTAAAAACGAAATCCTCTGAGGTAGTAGAGGAGCACGTCAGGTCTCTGGATATCTGCCGGAGGAGCTGCATGCGTGAACGCAAAGAGCTGAATGTTTCTCTCTGACTTCACCCGGAGTTTCTCCTCCAGAGGTGAATTCTCTGATTATATCCTGCTGCGTTCTCACATCAGCTCACTCTGACTTTCTGCAGAATAAATATGAGGAGGCTGGAGGAGAAACTCCGGGTGAAGAGAGAGAAATATTCAGCTGTTTGCGTTCACACATACAGCAACTACTGCAGATATCCAGAGTTTTTCAGGAGTAGGATGAGATTTTGCAGGAATGAAAAAAACCCACTTCATGCACATGGACGAAATGAGTAAGAGACAAGATGAACAGCTTTGTCCACAGGGGGCGCCAAAAAAGAGACAAAATGCATTTCCTCACAGGAGCGTTGAAGTTGCTCACCTGTAATTTTCTGAAAATTTCATTGTGGATATTTCGGCTGACGCAACAGCCGGCTGGATCAGTCCACTGTAGCAACATGAGGAATATCATCTGAACCTGAAAGCAGGAACAGGTAACAGGATAAAAACAGTTCTCCATTTGCTCTTCACCTGCTCACAGTTTGTTTTCTGCAACCTGTAGCCTGGAAGAGACCGAGTGGCATTATCTGTGGATCAGCCAGTAACAAAGAAAGGGAATCAAAGCAGCGGAGGAGAGATGGGGAGGGGCCGCAGAGATGCATGGCAGAGTACTTCAAAGGTGAACACAGAGTTCACACAGATATGAGGCTCAGACAGCGGGGCAGAGCCTGCATGGACTCTGACAAAAAAAGAGCGGAGAACATACACACAACACAGACTCAGTGGGGGGGCAAAGCTGCCCATACCGTCAACAATAACATCCTTCATCCTTGTTGTGTGTGAGTGAAGGAGCAGCTGGCAGGCACACAGGAGGAGGAGGAGTTGGGGGGCTGCAGGGGTCCAGCGGGGACTTATGGGGGGTGGATGTTGTTGTGGGGTTCTAAGCCAGGTATCAGGTGTATTTGGGCCCCTCGCATTGGGCATCCTATTCACCTGCTGCTCGGGCCCCGGACAAAGGCTGGGGCTCACGGTGCTCCGCTGGGTCACAGACAGACCAGGTAACACGAGAATCTCTTAATGGTTTCCAAGGTGGAGAGACGATGGTAAGAAGAAGATTACAACACGGGAACATGTGGGGTTAAAACACGAGCTGCATGATGATCCGAGACTCCAACATTAACGCGCTCGTCTTTTTCCCATGCAGAAGTTTTAAACAGGATGTTTGTTATTGCTTATTTCAGGTACAGAAAAGTCTGTATTTATTTATTCTACATCCAAACACACAAATCGTTAAAGCTTTATTTATGCTCAGCTCATGGCTCTTTGGCTGTTTTTGCACGTCAACTTTGACGCTCATTTTATTCCTGATCTGCCACCTTTTGTATTCCTGATTATGTGTCTTTGTCTTTGTGTGCCATCCCTCCGTAATGACCATTTCAATTTCAAAATCGCCACACCAACCGGAAGTCTGACTGGGGTTTATGTCATAGGAGTGTTGTATGAAGCAGCAGTGACCTCGGTCGCCCAATCAGGCGTCTCTGCTCGTCCACATAGCGGGAGAGTAACTGTGTGTGTATGTGTGAGCATGTAAAAAGTCCAGTTAGCAACATTAGCACCAGCGCTAGTTTGGTTACGTCTGCCATCGCACTAATCTCATGTAAACTAAAGAGACAGCGTCCCACGATGACGTCACGGAAGAGAAACCGACCGCAGTACAAAAATACAAAGAAAGGCAGATCCATCTTCTTGCCTTTCTTGTCCTCTTTCTAACATCTCTCTTCAGACTCTACTTTCTGTTTTTCTTTTTTTACTTTTCACGTGTAGGTATGACGATCAGTGAAAGCTGGCATGGAGGTGGGTGTCTCTGGGGCGCCGGAGCTCACTGTCTCCTGCCTGACCAAAGGGTTGAAGGACTAACTTGATGAACAGCCCGTGATGAGAGGTCACCACTGGACATGGATGTCCTGCATCTTGCTGCCCATCGGTCTACATAGTTAGCATTGCAAGATAAAAACCTCAGTTTGAACTTTCTACGAGCAGCAGAATATGAGACGAGTAAGGCCGAGGCAGTGAGTGTACCCTGAGAGGAGGGGGGGTCGAAGGCAGGTGCGGCGGCTCGGCATTTGCATTTAAAAACTGAAAGACTTTCGTTTTGTCTGAATTTTTAAAACAAGTTTTCAATCATAGAAATTGAGCTGAACAGTGTATATACAATAAGGTCAGAGTCATAGCGTGTGTGTGCAGGAACGGAGGGCAGGGAGGAAAGTAGAGACATCAAAGAGTAGTGCAGGAGAGAAACAGCTGGTCAGTGTGTGTGTGTGTGTGTGTGTGTGTGTGTGTGTGTGTGTGTGTGTGTGTGTGTATATACCTGAAGTGTGTGTGTGTGTGTGTGTGTGTGTGTGTGTGTGTATATACCTGAAGTGTGTGTACATGAACTCATCTTCAAAGGGGACCCTAGATGTGCCAGCCCACCTGACATCAAGCGTCAGTATAGGAACACATCATGTACACATCCTTGAAAACTCACAAACACACCCTGAAATAAATACTAACACACACACACACACACACACACACACATGTTCTGTACATACAAACGCACCTGTCACTGTGCGTGTTCCTGCGTGTGTGTGTGTGGTGTGTGTGTGGTGTGTGTGTGGTGTGTGTGTGTGTGTGTGTGTGTGTGTGTGTGTGTGTGTGTGTGTGTGTGTGTGTGTGTGTGTGTGTGTGTGTGTGTGTGTGTGTGTGGTGTGTGTGTGTGGTGTGTGTGTGTGTGTGTGTGTGTGTGTGTGTGTCTGTGTGTGTGTCTGTGTCTTGTCAGTGATTAAAGCACACTAAAGTCACACACATAAATCACCGGTTCTGTGGAGGTTCAGGGTGTACGTGTCCCAACATGTCCAGGCTCGATGCACCACAGCTGGGCAGGATCGGCCTGGATTCATCCTCTCTGGAGGAAAGGAAACTGACTGCAGGAGGCTGCTGTCCCATTTTTTACTCAACGATGTTTCTGCGTTGTTGCCAGAGAGCTATGGACATCATTTTTCACTGCAGAAGAATGCTCGGGATTTTTTGTTGCCGCCTCTGTTTCACTTGTAATTCTTGGTAGGCCAATACCTCAGGCCGTCACAAGTTGATAAGGACAACTCCCAACTCTGGGCCGTTTGGTCTTGGAGGGTCAAAAACCAATTTTTGGAAAAAAAAAAGCTTTGATCAAGATAATGTGGATTCACAAATAAACTTTGCTTTTATGGTCATACAGATATAAAAATTTGGCAAAGAGTATCCTGAAACTTGGAGGAAAGTAGCTAAATCAGATTCTGTACTACTGGTATTTCTAGAAATTGAATTTCTGGATTGAAAGTTAGGAACAGTCCACATTTCCAATATGGCGACCACCATCGTTAATGCTAATTTCCACATATTCCGTGTGCACTGTTGTCCATCAGTGCCATAGTTCGCTGCCACTCAAGCTGGACAAACTAAATCGATCCTGATAAGAAGTCAGACAAGGAAATGCACTGAGCGTCCGGTCAATTTTAAAATCAGAATCAGAATCAGGTTTTATTGCCAAGTACATTTACACATACAAGGAATTTGTCTTGGTATATTGGTGCTAAACAATTAACAAGGAAATAAAGCAGAGCTAGCAACAACGGGCAGCTGTGGCTCAGTTGGTAGAGTCATCATCTCTCAACGGGAAGGTCAATGGTTCGATCCCCAGCTGAGCAACATGTCCAATGTATGAATGGATTAGTGTTGTACTTACACTCTGATGTACATCACTTTGGATAAAAGTGCCTGCTAAATGAATTGTAACATTGTAGCTTAAATAATTAGTATAGCTTAAAGTATAAGAATCAATTACAATATATAAAATCTAATTTAAAAATGTATAAAAGGTGCAATGTAGGAGCTGTGCAGTTGACTATGAGAAAAATAAAACAATATACAGACTCCTGATCATATTTTCCATCACTTTATCAACATGATGTCAAAAACAGAACAACTAATCAAACAGGAAAAGACAACATGTTGTTTACATGTTTTTCTCTGTATTCCCACCTGATCTTGTTGTTCTCCTGTGATCTTGTGAACCCGTGTGTACAGCTGCTCATGGCGGCGTTCATCTTTCAGAAATGGACCCAGTGGGTCAGAGCCTGGACGTCCGACCGTGACGCTGAAAGACCGCAGCACTTAGAGAATATGTGTAAACTGACAGTTAGGCTTCAAAACACCTCTTCAGAAACCAATGAGCGACTAAGGCCGTATTACGCGCTGGCAGTGTCCACATTTTCAAAACAAAACCAATGCAGTCTGACATTTTTAACTCTAAAACCCCCCATAGCATCAGCTGTTTTTGGTCGCTGTGCTTACACCTGGAACACCGCCATGCTTGTCAATGTCTCTTCTCCTTCACCGACCAATCAAAATCAAGAAGGGGCGGGACTTCTGATATCAGCTTTGTCAAAAATACTGGTGGAGGGCACAATTTCTAGTTGAAGTGGAGCAAGCAACCTCTGAAACTGAGGTTGTGAGCATCCATGTTTTAAACGGTCTTTGGCTGTTACGGGGGCGCCAGTAGCCCAGTGGTTAGTGTGGGCTCCCCATGTACGGAAAACCAGAGTTCTCCAAGGGGCGGCCTGGTTCCAATCCGATCTCTGACTCCTTTCCCTGAATGTTATTCCCCACTTTCTATCTCTCTCTATGATTTCTGAGTCCACACTCTGCCCTGTCTCTAAAATAAAGGTATTTACCTGTTGCTATTCCACGATAAGGATCACAGCAACATGTGTCCACGGGGGTTAAGTAAGGTTTACTCGTCTTCATCGTTCATAACTCTTTGCTGTAGAGCTTCGTTTACAGCTTTGAAAGTGACCTGAATGAGGCTCCTCGTCAATGAACACGGCTCTCTCTCTCTTTCACTCCCAATGAGCAAGATATAGGATACAACCTGAGGGGACAACGTTGTCTTTTAGCAGCTTGGAAGTGGTAAGGAGTTCACACACACACACACACACACACACACACACACACACACACACACACACACACACATACAGATTTAATAGAGCTACAGCTAGGAAAGGAAACTCCCTGGCTTAGAAAGGCAGTGATCACTCATATCCTGATCTTCTGATAACAACACACATGTGGTTTTCATGTGTGTAAGGGGATGTGTGTGTGTGTGTGTGTGTGTGTGTGTGTGTGTGTGTGTGTGTGTGTGTGTGTGTGTGTGTGTATGTGTGTGTGTTGCTCTTACATTGTCTCATATGTTTCTATTGCCATGGTTATTGTCTGTCCGTCTTCATTCATTAGTACAGCTGCTGTGATGAAGATTTTGAAGCTTTGCTGCCACACGTGCAAACACAAAAAACTTCAGCGTGTCGTAAGACCTCAGGTATGGATTCTTTCATCACAGGTGAGCACGTCACGCTAGCTCTCTCTCTCTCACTCTCTCCCCCCTCTCTCTCTCTCCCCCTCTCTCACTCTCTCTCTCCCCCTCTCTCACTCTCTTCCCCCTCTCTCTTTCTCTCCCTCTCTCTCTCCCCCTCTCTCCCCCCTCTCTCTCTCTCTTTCTCTCTCTCTCTCTCTCTCTCTCTCCCCTCTCTCTCTCTCTCTCTCTCTCCCCCTCTCTCTCTCTGTCTCTTTCTCTCTCTCCCCCTCTCTCCCCCCCTCTCTCCCTCTCTCACTCTCTCTCTCCCCCTCTCTCACTCTCTTCCCCCTCTCTCTTTCTCTCCCTCTCTCTCTCCCCCTCTCTCCCCCCTCTCTCTCTCTTTCTCTCCCTCTGTCTCTCTCTCTCTCTCCCCCTCTCTCTCTCTCTCTCTCTCTCTCCCCCTCTCTCTGTCTCTTTCTCTCCCTCTCCCTCTCCCCCTCTCTCCCCCCTCTCTCCCTCTCTCTCTCTCTCCCCCTCTCTCCCCCCCTCACCCTCTCTCCCTCTCTCTCTCCCCCCCTTTCTCTCTATCTCTCTCTTTCTCTCTCTTTCTCTCTCCCTGTTTGTGTCAAGCTCTCTTGGTTTAGAGAGAAATCATCGTTGAGGAGGAGGTGACACAATCACAACAGAAGACATTATCAAAGTTCAGCTTCTTTTTGGATGCATGTTTGTGCCTGTGTACCTGTAACTGACAATCAGCGAATTATGGAGAGAATGGAGGACGCCGTTTCAAAGGTTGATCTAATAGCACAATCACTTTCAGAAGGGAGAATGGTGTCTCTCTCATGTCATGTGTTTTCAGCACTATGTAACTTTGGCAGCGGGTCGAGGTCATCTGGTGAGAAGTGTGTACGTCTTTACGGCGCTAGTTCACACAGCAGCCTTCAGCTACAAAGCAGCCAGTTAGCCCATCTCTGTACTGTTTGATACAACGGCTGAGGCTAAGAGGAAGAGGACGGTGAGGCTAAGAAGAGGAAAAGGAGAAAGAGCCAGACTAGAGGAGCTAGTTAACAGATGCCCGTTGTCTAACAGTGGGAGGAGTTAACAGCACTAAGTACATTTGACGACTGTGTAGTTGCACTTGGAAACCTTAAGTGGGCGCCAAAGCGCACCAAACCAAATTCCTATATTTCTATTGTTGCTTTAAAGGGGACATATTTAGAAAAATCCACTTTTACAGTGTTATTGAACATATATTTGGGTAACCTGAGTGTCTACCGACCCAAAAAAATTGAAATAAACCCATCCAGTCCTTTGTTTGTGTTCTGCATAAGTCTTACAACACAGAGAAAAATGCTCTGTTTCAAATGTCCTCTCCTTGTGATGTCACAGTTGGATTCTGGTAAAAAAAAAAATCCCCTCCCCTCCCCTGGTATCTCCATCCATGGACTCCACCTCCAGACTAGAACAAAACTTTTGCGCAGGTCCGCCATTTTTATTCTTGCTACAGAGGAGTAATGTTGACTGGGAAACTCAGGGGGGGCTCTTAGCATTTAAAGGGACACACACACCGAAACGGAGCGTTCTGAGAGAGCTGGTTCATACAGGGTCGCAAACCTCATCTGGTGCTTGATTCATGTTATATTCTGACCAAAGCACAGCACAGATGTTTCATTTAGACCACAGGGGACTGTTTGAAAAGGTGGAGAAGGGGGATAATTTGTCCTCTTTAAAGAGTGAATACTTGATTATTTTCATCAGGCCCTTGTGACACTGATTGTGCTACGTCTTTATGAATGTTTGAGTCTTTGTGTAATCATTATCATTTTATTGATCAATGCAGACAAACACTGCTTTGCTTCTCTTTGTAATTTTTGCAAAACATTTTTGCATCCACATCTGTTATAGTGAACTTAAAAACAGACCTGCTGCACCCTGTCTGTGTGTGTGTGTGTGTGTGTGTGTGTGTGTGTGTGTGTGTGTGTGTGTGTGTGTGTGTGTGTGTGTGTGTGTGTGTGTGTGTGTGTGTGTGTGTGTGTGTGTGTGTGTGCGTGTGCGTGTGTGTTTGTGCAAGGATTAATCCTTCGTGTTTGCACTGACAGCTACATGTTTCATAAAAGAGAAACAGATAAAAGCTCAGAGGAAGGCTGTGTTGTTGTGAAGTCATGTTTTGTTCTCAAAATCTGGCAACTCTTCAGCCCGGCCGCTGTCTACACCTATCACAACACACACACACACACACACACACACACACACACACACACACACACACACACACACACACACACACACACACTTGCTTTTAGAAAAGGTGTAATAAAACTTCCCTGTCAGTCTTTCATGTGTGAGGCTTAAGAGCTGTCAGACTCACAGGAGGAAACCACCACAGCTTTGATAGACCTTCGAAACTGAACGGAGCACAGCACACAACGTGCATGGACGTGTGTGTGTTTGAGTGCATCGCTGTCCCAAGACCTCTCAAATTATTATTGCTCAAAGAGCTAACTGGATATCTCAATGGATAAAGAGAAAGACGCACTTTCTCCCAAAGTTTAAACCTTTAGAGTTGTTTTTAACAACACGATAGGCTGGCTTGGAGGTTGAGATTTCACGCCAAATGGGATCATCCTAGCCCTCCACAGAGGCCATGTTGGATATTGGTGTCATGGCCTCTGCAGACGGCCCCCTCATCAAACGCCAGTACCGTCTTCATAACGTCTGACATTTTCTCAAGTCGAGGAAATTACAAATGTGTTCAATGTAACTGTAAAAATGCTGTCTGTTTGTAAATCCTCCCTCTGGGGTCTTTTGGTTCTCCTCTTTGTGTGACAAATATCAGACTGCCGCCGCCTGCTGGTATGGAGAGGTATTGCCTCTCGTGCCTGTGCAGATTGCGTGACCTAATTGAAGATATCAGTTCGGTCTGAACAGTGGGACTTTACGGCCTGACGGCGGCGGTTAGGTGTTTTTTTTTCACAGCTTGTTCTCTGTTTGAATTTGTACCGGCCTCGCCGAAGATAGTGGTCATCAGTGTCTCCCTGTAGTCTCAGCGATAGAAGGACTCTGCTGCATCTTTGAATGTCTCATTTCACTTTAACAAACTCTCAGACAGCTCAGCTGACGAGTCCAAAGTAATATCCACCTTATGACATCACATGTTGACCTTGTGACATCACACATTGACCTTTGTTACCGTTCTTTTGAGCTGTTTGACCTCAGTTTGGGATCCCTAACCACTTCCTGTTTCTGTGCTTAACTTCATGCCCCTATAATCTTCCATCGACCAGGAGCTCCTCACTTTATTTCAAAATAAAAGCACACAGGAAGTAAAGTTCTCTCAGCTTAAGGCCGTGTGTCCGCCTGGCCTTTTTTCTTGACATCATCTTTTGTTACTGTTTTGACTGAGAGACCCCGGTGGTGGAATCTACATACTGCATGTTTAACACCGTTTAGAAAGTTCTCCCATAGACGTTTCGCTCCTTTCCGCCATTCTTTTTATCTTTTCATCAGGGAAGGATCTTGTTAATCCTTCTGCAGAAGTTTGGCTTTGCTCCAAACGTCCTGAAGTCCAGAAAACACGCCCTGAGTGCTGCAACCTTCCAGATGTCACCTCGTCGCAGTTTTATTAATCCATCCATCCTTTTAACTCGATTTCTTATATTTGATCCACACATCGATTAAAATCTAGAATAACTCTCATCACGTTGTGAAGCATCAAATCTAACAAACTAAACCGCATTACAGCTAAAAGAAGGTCATTCAAAGAGTGGAGGGACTGAGCCTCGATCCAAACCCACTTAGGATTGATCACAAATCGGAGATAATCAATTCGACTCCAATTGAATTCACATCAAGCCGAAGGGGAGAGGCCCTTCAACAGAGCAGCAGAGGCAGCGGAGGCGTTCTCCTCCTTCGCCATTGATGGTGCGTTTGACACACATTTGTCATGTCGGGACCTTGTGGAGAAATCCAAACGATTATTCAGTAAAAAATCCATACCGCTCTACTCCCCGGACACTTCTGCAAAATCTCTGCACTCGTTTTTTCCCCCCGTCATTCCTCGTCGACTTGGCTTTGTCCCGGCTGCAATGCGGAGTCACCAGGGTATTATGTATTTATGATGACCGCACAGCCTGTGTGGACTGAACACACACACACACACACACACACACACACACACACACACACACACACACACACACACACACACACACACACACACACACACACACACACACACACACACAGGCTTCTCCCCCCAATGATAAACACAAATGCTGTTCTATTGATCCGCTAATCTAGTGGGGCGGGGAGTGCAAGACTCTCATTTAGTTAAAATCATTACCCCTCCCACAAGATAGATAGAGATGGAGGGATTTACAGAGAAAAGGGGAAAACATGGAGGTAGAGAGAGGGGTTGGGGGAGGGGGGGGGGAGCAGAAGAGGTGAGAGTAAAATCAGAGAAAAGGAGACAGAGGGGGGTGGGTAAGAAGGGGTGAAGAGAGAGAGAGAGAAACATGAAGGACAATGCTGCAAAAAGCATCACCTTCTCTTTCCCTCTGTCTCTAAATTCCTCCGTCCTCTCACAAACACACACACTGCAGAGAGGAGTGTGTTGCAGGGGGAAGTCTTTGCAGTGGTCGATAGCACTTGGCGAGTGATCTATCGACAGAGCGGGAGCGTGTGAGAGATGAGTTCAATATACTTCAATTTAGCTCCACTTGCTTTAATTACTTCCACCCTGTTTGTGTGTGTGTGTGTGTGTTTGTGTGTGTGTGTGTGTGTGTGTGTGTGTGTGTGTGTGTGTGTGTGTGTGTGTGTGTGTGTGTGTGTGTTTGTGTGTGTACACCCACAGAAGCTGAGTCTAAGAGTGCTGTTTGACTACTACGACTGAAGGTTGATAATAAAAAATACAGCTTCGGCCTGTCCGTCTGAGGGCAGCCAAAAGCCACTTGGAAAAGGCGTTAAACCCCAATGCATGATGGTATATGGCTTGGTTGGTTCACTACTTTTCACAATGCATTGTGGGATACAGTGAGCACACTTTGTAGGGTATGATCATGCTCTCTCAGTATGAGGACACCACGGCGTATTCTATAGGCTAATCCTGCAGCACATAATGAGTCATGTGCGATTTCCGGCACAGGGCCATGTCTTTGTAAGGGCTGTGATTTTTTTTTAAACAGCTCCTTTTTGATTTTATGAACGATGCGTGTTATCCATAGTTAGGCTTGTAGCTGACATGACTGACAGGTGGGCGCAGTGTAACGCTTTGTCAGGAGGTTTAAAACCCGCCTCAGCTCCAGCTCTCGGCCTGTCGTTAGGTTGACTGAAAGTTAGGCTGAGACAGCATTTCCAGCATGGAGACCGCCATTGATGGGACTCCAGCGCCCCCTGCAGGAACAGATGGGTGACATCACTCAGGCTTCGTCCATTCACATGCACAATCTGTGGTTTTAGACCATTGTTGGCGGCAAGCCAAGCAGAGCAGTTGCGGTAGGGTGGTCGGTGCATTCTTACTTCTGCTTCCAGTTGGGTTGCCAGGTCTTGTGAATCATATCCCCCTAGAAGCTGAATACAACATTTCAAATTGGGAGCTAATCAGGAGAAATTACCGATCAGGGGATAAAGGGTTAAAAACAGGGTGGCTTCCGCTGAAATCGGGAGTGTTGTTCAGGTCTGTAAGAGAAAAACAGATGAAAACTTTCATTCCCCGGCCGTTTTTATTCCACGTAGTGTGTAATTTGTGGTTTGTGGATATGAGCTGAAGACAGTAGTTAGACGGGTGTTTGACAAGGAATCTGCACGGCGACTTCTGCTCAACAACATGTTCTTCGTCTGCTTCAGAACTGTCGATGATGACAGGGTTGAAAATATGTGCAACCGGTCGGCGTGAATCTTTTATCTGCAATATGTCAGCCAAAACAGAGCGGGAGAAAACAGCAGGATGGGCGTGGAGGTGAACATCAGGTACACTCAGTTCACTTCAGCTTGTGATGTGGTTTCAGTGAGTATTGTTGTGTCTCTGAGATAATTTAACTCTTACGTTGGATGTTCTGACTCTACTTCCTATGTTCCTATTACACGCTTAAAGGTGACATATTCTCCTCCTCTTCAACCAGTTTAAATATCCCCAAAACATGTGTGTGAAGTTTCTTGTTCTAAATCCACTGTGATCCTGTATTTGCCATCACGCCTATAAACCCCTCTATTTCAGCCCTGCTCAGAACAGGCTGTTTCTGTGTCTGTACCTTTAAATATGTAAATGAGCTGTATCTGACCACGCCCCCTCACTTGAAGGGCTTGGGTGTCTCGGGCTTTCTCGCTCCATGTTCTATTGTTTACTGTTAGAAGGCAGACTCAGAGCGCAGAACAAACACCTAGCTGTGGGAGTGTCACCCACCTGGGGGAGGGGTTACTGCCCTTTGTGATGTCATGAAGGGAAATTCAAACGGCCTGTTTGAGCACACATTTTCTGAAAAGTGGAGCAGGGGAAAGACGGAGGGGATGAACTTTTCTCATCATGTTTGTAGACAGACTAGAGACACATATTAGAGTTAGAGAAACAGATAAACTCCACCAGTACTCGAGAAACAAACAGGACCTTTGAACATGAGTGAAGGTCCAACAAAAACAAAGAATTAAAGAAACCCTGACATTAAAAGTAAAGAGAAAAAGTGCCCGACTACTCACAAGTGTCATACTAGCAGCTGAAGCTTGCGTCAGCAAACAGAGCCAAAACATGCAAAACGAGCTGAAAACAGACCTGAAAACTGTTAAAGACAAAATCACGTCCCAAAGGAGAAGCAAAGCAACAGAGCTCAAGGATGACATCGACCAGAAATGTGCAAAAATAAAAAATAGATGCCGCTTTGACATGCACGGAAGACAGAGCAGCTTGTGATGACATCAGAGTTTAAAAGGTGAAGTCATTCGTTGCTCTTAAGCTGATGAGTTCACAGCTGTCTCATACGTCTAAGAATTTAGGAAGGATCTTTTTTTTAGTGTCTGAATTCACCACAGCTGACTCACGGCTGCAGCACCATTAATCTCACACCTAGAGAGGTGATGACGGATGTGTGCTTCTGAAGAGTTTGTGTGTGTGTGTGTGTGTGTGTGTGTGTGTGTGTGTGTGAGTGTGTGTGTGTGTGTGTGTGTTAACGACTGCAGGAGGAACACCTGTGTGGACTCCACAGAGACCAGCAGAGATCACTGACTTCTACACCTGCCTGATGAGGAAAACAAAACGCACACACATGCGCACACACACACACACACACACACACACACACACACACACACACACACACACACACACACACACACACACACACACACATACACACACACTTCATGACTCATAAAAGAGACAGTGTAAAAAGTGCTTTTAGTGTGTTTGAATTTGAGTATTCAATAACATAACAATTTTTCTTACAGTTGATCAAGCAATATAACATTTTTATTTTTAAAAGATCAGTATGTGACTCTGACACCTAGTGTTTAAAATGGGTACTGCAGTCCAAATTCAAAATTACAGAGAGCTGTCTCCCCCCGCCCCCTCCTCTCTAGAGTCAATGCTCATGCAGGTTGCCATGTGGTGGATCCTGAAGCTTCAGTGTTTAGCCAGCTCTGCATCGGTCTGTAAACCTTTCTGTGTTCTAACCTCTCTCCATTTTTCAAAAGCATCTCCAATATTGATCCTAGTTTGAGCACGTTTCTGCACGTGGAGCTTATTAGAAACATGCAGAGGTTTTTTAGGTCGAGTACAATCACTTCTATCTGAACCAGTTCTCTTGCTGTTTCCATCGCTGCAACACCTGTTGGTTTGACCTGATAACTGCTCTCATATCTGACAAAGTGAGGGGCGTCCAAAACGGCCGTGAGGGGGTGCCTTAAAACCGCCTACCTTCTCTGGTCCAAACAAATCCAGAGCATTCAGGACCAGAATCTAAAGTTAGAAGGAGGACATACTGGCTGCTGCATTGTTGTCAGAGAAGCCAGCACTTCAACATAGCATGTTTCCTTAATGTCTGATCATATAGTAAGGTCACTTTATCATTTCACTAACTACACATCTTACTGATTGGACCTGTAACAGGATTACAAACAGTTGTAATTTATGAGTCTTTTTGAGTGTTCTTTTTTTTTTGTAAAATTGCCCTTTTGCGGATTTCATTTCCTGTTTTATTTTGTCATTTCACACCTCCTTGTGTTCCTGTTCCCCTTGTGTGTCTCTAACTGTAACGCTCTGAAGTTCAGTGTTTCATTTTGTAGTGTATCTGTTTTATTTTGTAGTGTATCATGGCTCGTGTTTCTTCCTGCCTCTGTGTGTTTCCCTCCATTTTTGATTGCCCTGATTGTCTTCACCTGTGTCTGTTTAGTCTCTGTGTTCCTTCCCTTCTGTGTCCGTTCATACGTCTTATCTCCGAGTGATTCCAGTAGTTTCCATGTGGCTCCTTGTTATTTCTCTTTTGATTTGGATTTTGGACCTTTGATGGACTTTGTTTTGAACTTAAACTCTCTCAGGTAACATTTAGTTTTTTGCCTTTTTGTTAATAAGTCGTTCTCTGCACTCGGGTCCGACTCTTTGTCTTTGACAGCGTGACATCATCATCATCATTTAATTATTGATTCAGGATATTTCAGGGGAATGATACTTCTTGTAAATTTGAATTAGAAGCTGAAAATCCATATGATTCATTTATGTTAAACATAAGGCAATAAAGTCTTTAGATTATCGTCGCGTACTTTATCCTCATTTCTACATATTTTGCTCAGGTTATTTCTGCATGGTACATTAGCTGCTGGATCTAACAGAGATCTAACCAGTCGATGGAAAACCCCACGGAGGACAGAGAGGGAAGAGAGGGGGTGGAGGCAGGACACTACACACACACACACACACACACACAGACCAACACATGAGTCTTCACACATCAGTCAGACAGCCCTCTAGTCAGGAGAACCCCTGGCTCACCTTCACACAGATTCACAGATCACACACACACACAGATGTACACACACAGACGCACACACACACGCGCACATACAGAAGTTGTGCTGACATGAATCTACGCAGTCACTTTGACTCACATAAACATGCCTCCCCTCCCCGTGCAAACTCTCTCTCACACACACACACACACACACACACACACACACACACACACACACACTTCAAAGAGAGATTGTAACCTGACAGGCCGACAACACTCAGAACCCACATACAGATTTTTTTTAATACTCTTCTCAGAAACCCACCTGTTTCTTACACACCTTAAAGTCAGACCTCGCGCTCTCTCTCTCTTTCTCTCTCTCTTTTTCTCTCTCTCTCTCTCTCTCTCCCTTTCTCTCTCTCTCTCTCTCTCTCTCTCTCTCTCTGTCTCTCTCTCTGTATCTTACACACACTTTGAGTTTCGATCACATGCTGGTACTCAGGCGATGTCCGTCTGATGTTCTTTCCACCACATCCTACACTGTGTACCCTTATCGTTGGCTTACACGCACACTCAACCTTGTCCCAACTAGACACAATGTAACCGTGCTCCTGCAGGTACAACTGGCCAGATGTGAAACGCAGTGCTCTGTAATCTTATCTGAAACATGTTGGCGAGCAGATGAGCCTTCGTGCTGGCAGCGACCTGAACATGGCAACATCGCCCTTGATGTGAAATGCAGCTGGGGACATAAAACAATTCAGGACAAATCTGACAGAAGGGGAGTTTCCTCTAGAACACTGGCCAGATGTTGAGGCTGGCGGAGCGTCCTATGGAAGGTCAGTCTGGTTTTGGACATCCCTTGTACACACGGGTCCTGTGGAGTCCTGTGGTGCTTTGTACCTCGCTCATATGGAGTCTGTGAGGGCACTTAGCCTTTGCTAAGTAGAACAAAGGTTACGACACATTACAGGAGGTTAAATTCCTACAAGGTCCCCCAGGTAATTCTAGTCCCTTGCAAAAAGGGATTAAGGTGTGCCCAAGTAATTTACGAGATTGACAAGTTACTGAGCTCCGGTAACTGAATTATGCTGTCTAGTGTTTCTCTCCACTTTCACAGCAGCCTTAAACATTTGAATTAAGAGAAAATGATAAACACACACACAGTGACTGCTTAAACGATTTTTAGCTCAGGTGCAGCGTTAGTTCATCCTTGAGGTCCTGCCTGGAAAGTGAAGTGACTGCAGTGATCGTGGGATCGACTATTGTAGGCCCCGACCCCCTTTATAACTTTTTCCAGTCTTGTGAAGCTTTCAGTTCTTTTATTACTCAAAGTCAGGGAAGTGCACACAGGCAAAAATAAAAGGGCTTTAGCACCTGCCGTTCCATTGTGAAAGTCCCCTTTTTGTTTCGCACACAGCCTGGCCCTCTGAACAGATATCTTTGGTTAAATAAGAATATTAGGTCAGGCCAGCACGATGCTCTCTGCTCACTCCTGCTGCAGCTGCGAGCACATTGGTAAACGTGGGTCGGTCTGTAAACCTCTTTTTCAAAAGCATCTCCAATATTGATCCTAGTTTGAGCACGTTTCTGCTCATGGAGCTTATTAGAAACATGCAGAGGCTTTTTAGGTCGGGTACAATCACTTCTATCTGAACCAGTTCTCTTGCCCGCTTCCATCGCTGCAACACCTGTTGGTTTGACCTGATAACTGCTCTCATATCTGGCAAACCGAGGGGCGTCCAAAACGGTCGTGTGGTGGGGTGTCTTAAAACCGCCTACCTTCTCTGGTTCAAATAAATCCAGATCATTCAGGACCAGAATCTAAAGTTGGAAGGAGGACATACTGGCTGCTGCATTGTTGTCAGAGAAGCCAGCACTTCAACATAGCATGTTTCCTTAATGTCTGATCATATAGTAAGGTCACTTTATCATTTCACTCACTACACATCTTACTGATCAGACCTTTAACAGTTTTCCAAAGAGTTCTAATTTTTCAGGTGTTATTTTTGTGAAAAACACAGCCCCTGCCCCAGTAAATCGTTTGTTTTCTCCCCTTTTGCTTGAGTGACACCTGGTCAAATCAGTCTCAGGTGTCGTAACAACATGAGATGACTCACCATGACAGGCGGGATGAAGAGAGAGATAAAGGGATGATGAAGAAAAGGATGAAAGAGTGTAGCGGTGCACTCAGCCTGCCAGTCACTTGTGTAATTGCAGTGTCTGTCAGAGGAAGCGTGTGCTGTCTCTTCACACAGATGACTTCATGTTATGTTTCTCCTCGTTTCCCATTACTCCCATCTCTCTGTCATATCTCTATTAGCTGAGCCATACTCCTTACCATTTGCCATTCTTTCCCTCTCTCTCTATTCTCCCTTGTTTTACATATTCTTAAGCACATTTTCATACCGTATTCTGTCATCGTGAAAGTGCCAACAGGAAGAGGTCGTGATATAAAACTGTTTCTGCACATGCACTCGTGATCAGGATTCACCTGCAAATCTTCCTGAGCCCCTTGTTCACACATGCACCTCACAGAAGGAATAACTTCCTTCCCTGACAGACATGAGGGGGTCGTCTCCGGAGGCGAGACAAGACTGATGCTAAGATGTCAATTTTGCCTTACTCAGTACTACATGTTTGACCACAGACTCTAAATGTGAATGTTTGAAGCCTGAGTGACGTCCCCGTCTGTTCCTGCAGGGGGCGCTGGATTCCCATCGATGGCGGTCTCCATGCTGGAAATGCTGTCTCAGTCTAACTTTCAGTCAACCTAACGACAGGCTGAGAGCTGGAGCTGAGGCAGGTTTTAAACCTCCTGACAAACCGTTACACCGCACCCGCCTGTCAATCAGGTCAGCTACACACCTTATTGTGAATAACTCTTATCCTTCATCAAATCAAAACTGATGAGTCATCAAAACATTCACCCCCAGTACAGTGTGTGTCGATCGAGACATGAGCTAATCAGACCTATTTGGTTTTTGTAAACATGTTAATCTCTGCTGTAAAAACAGGCTTTTTAGAATGGGTGTGTATGTGACTTCCTGTGCTTCGGCAGCCAGCCTCTAGTGGACACTCAAGGAACTGCAGGATTTTGCACTTCAGCCTCGGGTTTCATTTTTCATCACTGGAGGTTGCCACTGGGTCTGCTAACAGAGCTGGCCAATCAGAGGAATGTTGGCACATGGGGGGGGGGGCCTTAAAGAGACAGTAGCTGAAATTAAACGTTTCTGGCAGAGGCTGACATTAGGGAGTTTATTGGCGCCAGTATCAGATAAATAAGGAGCGTTTTGAGCTACACATCTCTCAACGCTACTCAACATGTGTCCTAGGCTGACATCACTAATGATGAAAGTGAGTTTAATTAACTGATTCCTTGGCAGCCGTGTGATTGTAGTAAATATGACACGATTTTAAAGCACATTGCAGGAGATACAAAGTCTGAATATAAACCTCTTCTGACAGTAAGAATGGAAAACAGCGTTTCATCACGACACAACAAATGATACAAATCTGTCATTGGTCTGTTTAGAATATCCTTTTTATTTTATCTCATACCTGTAAAAATATATTCTCAAAAATAAATAAATATATGAAATAAATATAGTCATATATCCTTGCAAACAGAAGCTCATAAATTAGAATAAAATCTGTCCACAGGTGCGTAAAGGCGTCTCTGACCGGGGCGTCGCTCTCGTCGTTCTGACTGCAGTCAGCAGGAAATTCCTTCACAGGGTTTAAGGACGCGTCTCTGGAGTTCAAACAGAATGTGCAGTATTCCACCACAGAAGAAAAACTTCTTCTTCTCTTGTTCCTCATGCACTTTGTCGAAAAGTCACATTTTGCCTTTGGAGCAGTTTCAGTTTTAATCTGTCAGCCGGTCCAGATTTCCCCCCTCACACCTGTTTTCCCCAAACAGACATGGCCGCCTTCCAGTGCATAAAAACTACCTTTTTGTGTAAACCAGCCACTCTGTATGGATGATAATGCATTTTTAATAAACCATTTACTTAGCAGCGTTTTTTTAAATAATATTAAAAGCCCAGACAAAATCAGTGGAAATGACTCAGCAGTCTATTTCTAATCTCACTTATTAGTTCCCACACTTTTGTCCTCTTCATGCACTTTGGGCTCGCAGGTGTTTGGACTCAATTTAAAAATAAGTAAATAATCTGTTGGCCGCCATGGCCTCTGCATAGGCCAATAGAGGGGCAATACTAGGGGCAAGGTAGCGACTCCATCCGTCCATCATGAGGTCTTCAAATCTTCCCCAGATGATCCCTGGTGCCGTTAAGTAAAACTCCACGCTTAGTCTGCTTCAGAGCGGGTCCCTTTCCCTCCTCCATGTCAGAGTCGGGGAGTGATTTGATGCACTTTTTATGATCTTGTTTCCTCTAGACTAACAAGATCTCCCCTCTCACAGAGAAGGGGTCGTTTAATGTGCACTTGCGTTGCTTTTTCAGCTCATACTGGCTTTGACAGGGGTCATGGTTTTCTCCCCTTTAGTCTCAGCTCTGGCCCAGGATGTCTCTGTAAAGTTCTGGTACCCTCTCAGGGTCGACAGGCCTCGGCAGGAAGTGGGTGAACCTCTGGTGTCTCCTCGACCTTGTTCCGTCCCGGGATGTCCCATCTTTGTTCAGAGCAACGAAGTAAAAAGCGCCTTTTTCTCCATGCCGGTAGATGTTGGACGAGTAGGTGTTGTACCAGTTCTCCTCAAATTGCTCCCTGAAAACAGATTCTGCAGACAGCTTCTCCTGCGGGAAGACAAGGAGAGAAAATGAGTCCAGGCCTGCTGGAAGCTGTGTGCTACACACACATATGTTAAAAACTGGATCAGACCGACTGGGTTTAGGCGTACTTACCGATCCGTACAGTTCTCCCTTGTTGTTCATGGCGAGGTAGAGGCCACTGTCCACCCCTCTGATGCTGACCAGTCCTACAGCCAGACTGATGAACTCCAGAATACCTGAAAACACATATTAACACACAGTTATTACACCACATTGTTAATTCATATAGGCTTGTATGATAACTCAAAGAAAGAAAGATGAGCGTTAAGGTTTTTCCTCTATGTGCTGTTACAGTATGCTTTATTTTTTTGAGGGGAAAATGGACATATATGTGCTATATGAGCTACATCAAAGCAATTTGAGAGGTTAGACTGTGACACTAAAGTGTTCCTGCAGTTTTCAGGATTTCCAGAATTAGAAACTGCTATACCACCGATATCGATACCTGTTTTGTTACCACAGCAACAGAAATACAAGTCCTAGGTATCCAATATTTAATAATTTTCTTGTTTTTAATTACCAAAAAATCCAAGCAAACTAATTTCTCACTCCACTGTCTAAATTGCACAAACAGCTCGCCGTTAAGTCTGAAATGGAATAAATCCTCTAAATCATGTCCCCCTTGTACGGAAGCCTGAAGTGGACATACGCACAGTTGTACTTTTTTATTTTGCCCATCTTCCCTTGATGACAGGATGTCGGGCGTTTGGAGAGAGACAGGAAATGATCATAAGAGAGAGTGGGAGACGACATGCAGCAAAGGGCCGAGGTCGGATTCAAATGCAAGGCCGCTGCGATGAGGACTAAATCCTCCGTACATGGGGCATGCGACATAACCACGAGGCTATCAGTTTTCTTGAGATTTGGACTTATCTGTCTAGCTGTCGGCTGTTCGGATAACAAGGCTGGTTTTTCAACGATAATGTGGTAATTTCTCAAGACAAACGTCTGACATGACGAAAGCAACAGAAATGTGTGCAATGATATTTAATGATGCATGTCCACTTAGGGCTTCCGTAGTCCTGCAAAAATAGATTTGATGAATCTGGCTGCAGGATGAAAGCTGCAGGTTCAGTTGGAGCAGGAGAATTTTATCAACAGGACTTGCGGTCATATAGTAACTCCTGTTGAGCAGCATGGGTCTAATGATATTTTTATGTTTCCATGATTATATAAAGTGGGTCCCCCCTGTGAAGAGGAGGATGCTGCTTTATGTCCACATGAAGGAACCATTAGGGCGTCTCCAGGACTTCTGGGCCCCATGACAAGATCTCACGTTGGGCCTCTCCACCACGGCCTCAGTCAGCCCTGTGAGTTTTCTATTACACCTCCTCCATTAAACAAATGACCAATGGAAAAGCTTCAAAATAAGGTGATCAAAATGTATACCAGAGGGGTTTTTTGAGGATATATTGAATCAAAAAGATTCTACTTCACAGGATGTCGCTGAATTATTTGCAAAGTAGCCATGTGTGCAGGAGAGTGCTTGCATTTTTTGATCATTGAGGAGAAGAAAATGTCCAATATTGGGTGTCTGAAACTTCTATTTTTGTTGCTGTAGTATCGAATCAGGTGTCGGTATCGATTGAATTTGTCTAGTACTGAAGTAGAAAATTCTGGTATCATGACTACTTTAAAAAACGACAAAGTTGGGGTTCCTGAAGCTGTAGTGATTAGTGCAAGCTCCCCATGAAGTCCTCCAAGCGGTCGACCTGAGGTTCAAATGGCTCCTTTCTTGCATGTCATTCCCAGCTCTCTCTCTCTCTCTCTCTCTCTCTCTCTGTCTCTCTCGCTCCCTGACTGTCCGCTGTCCTGTCTCTCTGATAAAGGCATAAAAAGCCCCGGCCCTCAGGGGCAGTTTTAATTTAAAAATATAAATTAACCTTTGTTACCTTTTTGGTTTTCCATTCGTTTCCAAGCATTTAAAATGTTTTTAATAATTGTATTTTTTAGGATTTTAAGAGTAAAGAAAATATTTAAGAATCATAATAATTTATTCAACCACTTTTAAAACCTTTCTTCGGACAGTTATGATTTGGAGAAACGAATTAAAAAGAGGCTATACGTTCATTTCAGACTCAACAGGGCCCTGGGTCGTCTGTCCCACTTCCCCCCACATGCTGTCAGTTTTGCTATTAAAAACAAAAAAAAACAGTTTTTAAGTCTTTACATCTAAAAGTCACATTTAGCAATAACTAAAGAGACTTAAAAACAAACGTGTCTGTTCTCTCACTGTGAGGATTCCTGTTCCTGCTGCTGATATACTAGATCATCACACAAGGAAGGAGTCTGATAAATAATAATTACTGTAAATTTAATCCTGAAAGGGTCCGTACCGAATCTGCTGTGGTCCTTCCTGGTGCCCTGCACGGTGCCGTCGGGACGGATCTCCAGGTGGAACCCGGTCCTGCAGTAGAGCTGCCTCCGCCTCAGGATCCCCTTCAGATGGCTGAGGTCTGCCAGGCTCCGGGACAGCCTCTCCGCGGACACCAGGTGCTCCTGCTGCTGCCCCTGTCCCCCCATCATCAGTCCGCCCACAGAGTTGTAGTCCACCGCCCCGGCTGGGGTGAGCACGAAATGAGAGCCAACGGGAGCCGGCGCGGCACCAGCGGGACCGAAGCTGTCCAGAAATCCGTTGACGAAGCTCCCAACGTCCGCTGCTGCCCCCATCACAGAAAATAAAATCAAAAAACAGATCCGGTTTACAGCAGCTCCAGATCGGGATCCAAGTGATGAACAGAATGTCTCAGTGCGAGTCGTGAAGCGGAGAAACAGAAAAGTTGGACGTGCGGGCGGAGAAAAAGCCCAATTCGTGCGCGGTTTTGCGCAGTCACCGGCACCGTTAATTAAATCGACACCTGATTGAGATCAAACTCTCCTTATGTCTCGATGTGTGCAGGTACCTCCGCTTGCAGCAGCCCGTGTCCCCTTCTCCTCCTCTCTCACTGCTATTTAACCCTCTCTCTCTCTCTCTCTCTCTCTCTCTCTCTCTCTCTATCCTGCTCTCTGCGCGCTCCCTCTCTCTCCTCTTCACCTCGGGATACTCCCCTTTGCTCCGGAGCACTTTAGGGTTTTCCTCTCTCTCTCTCTCTCTCTCTCTCTCTCTCTCTCCACAGTTCACTTCAGCCTGTTTATTCCTGCGGTACCCTCCTCTGCCTGCTTCTTCTCCAGCAGTTGTGTGTAGCACATAAGCCAGTTTTACACAGCACTCCACATCTATATAAAGCAACCCCCCCCCATATGGAAATTCACCCTGAGTTGCCTTTTTATGCAAATGCACGCAGATCTTCCGCCTTTATGGCTCATTTCTGCTCCCGTTTGAACGTGCGCCTTCATCCCTCTGCTCGTCGTGCTCTGCCTCATCTTTGATGTTCAGTGTCAGTGCAGGGAGCGCAGGGACTTAGGGAAGGGATGAAAAACTGCTAATAAAAATGAGTCCAAGAGGCGGAATTCCCCTTGCCTCTCCCTGCAGAAACGCTGCGCTTATGAGCTCACATACATGAGATATGCCATTGGCTAATTGCTCGTGGGCACTTCAGCTGTGGCCAGTTGCTGTAGGTGAGAGAGTGAGTCGTGGGGGAGTGCGTAACTCAACTTGTGTGTGCAGTGGACATAAAGAAAGTGAGAGTGTGTGTATGTCAAACATCGTGAAAGTGTTGTTATTCCCTGAACGCCCCCATCCCCAAATGACTCAGGGGCGGCTGCAGAGACACAGAGAGAGAGGAAAGCCCCCATTTGCGTAATTTTCGCACTCGGCTGTTGATTTATTGCCCCTGTTTTATGTAACCCAGCCGCGCGTTTACTGCACCAGCACAGACACAAACACACACACACACACACACACACACACACACACACACACACACACACACACAGCCGTACACACGCACCCACACACACCTGTGCAAACGACATCACTTGACTGTCAATCCCTTCATTGATCTTCCCGCGATGCTTTGAACAGTTCGGGGAGCCCACAGCCCTAGATATCCTTAATTGTGGTCTTAAAAAGACGAATCAAAGACACAGATGCTTCAAAGCGGAGGGATCTTGTAAGGGGATCAGGTAAAAACAACCAGAAGAAGGGAATATACCTGTTTGAACTCCAAGCTGGGATAATACCCGACACTTGACTCTTAAAGGGCTTCAAGTAGCTGTTAATTCTTCTTTAAACAGACACACTTTGTTATGCATATACAGCTTTTTATTGATCACCACTTTGAACATAAGTTACCATCACGTGAGCTATGGGTCACTTAATGTTTATGCTTAATTATGCTTTTATAAGAATAAATGAGGGGATTCCCAATGTTATGAACCTTTCATATTTGCATGTGATAGGTGGAAACAGTGAACACTTTGTGTTGAGTTGTTGTTGTTGTTTACCTTTGCACAGCATGTTGATGCTTAATTCAACTTTAGTCTGCCAATAATTTATGCAGAATTGGTTCCCAAAGTGAAGTTACACATGCAGGGGATGTGAATGTTCTGAACTCAACGTAATGTAAAATCTTTCTTAAAGGAAGAGTGTGTGACTTTTTGATCCAATCGCCCTTGAGCACCAGCATGAAACCAAAGCAAACTGCTGTTTGGCCACTTCTCCTCCATACTGAAGCCTCCGCTGTCCTCCAGAGAGACACACAAGTGGTGGACAAAATTGTCCTTAGCTCGAGCTGCAATCACCTGTGTCCTGCGTTGTTGTGTTAGCATGCTAATGTTAGCACTCTTTAGTTATCTCGTAGCTTCACATTTCATATAAATTGACACAGAATGAGCGTGATCTAAAAACTCTTACTAACATCCAAATAATCAGTGATGTTCTTCTTCTCTCTAGTCCTTGACTAAAACAGCTTTTATACACAAGGGGAGGAGCCGGCCGTCCCGTCCATGTAAACACGGCTCTCACAACAACACAGCCAGCGGGACTCGAGCTTCTCACTCATTGTAGACAGTCATGAGTCAGAGACACATTTACACAGGATAGACGTCATTCCTGATATATTTTCTGTATGTGAAACATGTTGCACAGTCTTCCTTTAAATAAAAACATGCACCTCAAAGTGCTTCCGAAAGATGACAGACAGGAAGTAAAACAGAAATTGTCAACAATAGTTAAAATCCTGAGAGAGTAAAACAGGAAAGACGGTGATAAAATTAGTAAAACATAAAATAAATGGGACATTTAGGGATCGAGAACGAGTCAGGACCAAGACCAAAGCAGGGCGAGACAGAGACAAGACTAAGACCTGAAAAATCACTGAAAATCATCATCTTGTATGCAGTGGGTGTGTCACTTACTTAGACTGTAACAGCGGGAAGGTGGTGGTCATGAATTGAAGTTTTTTGCTCTTTTAAAAAGAGGTGTTTTCCTTCTAATCACAGGAATGATGTGGGAAAATAGCCTGTCAGTGGTGGTCTTGACCGCTTCTTGATTAAAAATCCGGAGTCCTCTCAGTCTGAGACCGAGACAAGACCGAGTAAAAATGCATTCTATTCAGAGACGAGAGCTTCAAAAAGAGGTCTCGAGACGGCATGCAGCTAAGTGATCGATTCATCTCCATGATCTGGTTTTCATGATCGTGGGAAGACAAAATTGTAATTGAAATTCAAAATCCATTAATTTCCCAGCCCTACAGTAATTTAGGTGCATGAAAACAATGCTTTAGAAGACTTAATCACGCTATATAGCTTAATTTCCTTCTTATCTGTGTTGCAGGACTTAAAGGGTCAAACCGCATTCATGTGGTTTGATCCAAACAGTGGCACGAGAGGCCATGTTCCAGCCTATATGGCATTGATTTTGGCATCTATACAGACCTGCGCTCGTGCACAGCTGCCCCCTCCCTTGGGAGCTGCCTTGATAAATGAGTTGAAGGAGCAGAGGTGTTTGTGCGCGTGTATGCGCGTGTGTGGTCACTCCACCGCAGGTCATTTTTTTAGACCGACTTATATCAGTTTCTACAACATGACAGGAGAGGAGAAGAGAGGCCTTATAGAAGAGCTGCGTTTATATCATTTTATTTTTACCTTTGTGTGTGTGGTGTCCCACTGCCTCTGCCCTGTGCTTCATTAATTAATTCAACAAAAAAAAAAAAAACTTTCTTAAAGGAGACACGATCGATCGGAATCGCCTTCAGGCTGATCAGATCTGATATATTGCATATCGACCCACCACACAATGAAGGTGTCGACCACAATGGCACATTTACAAACATGGGCTCAAGCTGCAGTGAGGAGTTCCCATAGAGTCCCACGGTTTCATTTAAAGTGAATTTTCTCCAGGTTTACAGCTCTGTTTGTTATCGAGAGAAGCCAAGCATGTAGCCCCCATTAGAGTCATGTAGGCCCCAAGGGTTAAAGCCCCCACCCCTCACCCACCCACCCACCCACACACACACACACACACACACACACACACACACACACACACACACACACACGCACAAAGAAATTACAACCCAATCGAATGCCTGGATAATGGAATAACTGAATAAGTAGCCTGGAGGTCATTAATGCAAGTGGTTTCCAAACTGAGGTCCAGGGAACTCCAGGGGTCCATGAAAGCAGGACTCGAGAGACCACGTATCAAATCAATCAATGTTGATGTTGATGTTAATGTTGATCCAATCAGAGATTTGATATGATACGCTAAACCATAAGATAGAATGTACGATACAATGTAGGATACGATGTTGGATACGATGTACGATACGTTGTACAATACAATCTACGATACGCTGTACGATACAATGTACGATACGATGTACGATACGTTGTACGATACAATGTACATTATGATGTACGATACGATGTACATTATGATATAGAATACGATGTACAATACAATGTACGTTATGATATACAATACGATACATTGTACGATACAATGTATGCTACAATGTACGATACGATGTACGTTATGATATACAATACGATGTACGATACGTTGTACGATACGATGTACGATACGATGTACGATACGATGTATGATACGTTGTATGATACGTTGTACGATACGATGTACATTATGATGTACGATACGATGTACATTATGATGTACATTATGATATACAATACGATGTACGATACGTTGTACAATACGATGTACAATACGATGTATGATACGTTGTACGATACAATGTACAATACGATGTACAATACGTTGTACGATACGATGTACATTATGATGTACGATACGTTATACAATACGATGTACATTATGATGTACGATACGATGTACGATACGATGTACGTTATGATGTTCGATACGATGTACGTCATGATGTACGTTATGCTGTACGTACAATGTACGATATTATGTACGT
This sequence comes from Labrus bergylta, assembly GCF_963930695.1. Taxonomy (NCBI): domain Eukaryota; kingdom Metazoa; phylum Chordata; class Actinopteri; order Labriformes; family Labridae; genus Labrus; species Labrus bergylta. Next base: position 12,689,781 of record NC_089195.1, on the reverse strand, counting down.
TAGGATATATGATGTACGATATGATACAATATATGTTACGATATGCGATATACAATACTATAAGATACGATGAAAGGAACGATAGGATACCATTATGACACAATAAACGATACAATAATGAAGGGATTGACAGTCAAGTTATGTCGTTTGCACAGGTGTGTGTGGGTGCGTGTGTACGGCTGTGTGTGTGTGTTTGTGTCTGTGCTGGTGCAGTAAACGCGCGGCCGGGTTACATAAAACAGGGGCAAAAAATCATACAATACAATACAATACCATGTGATAAGATATAAGATATTATGTACGATACGTTTGGAGAAAGCCGTCATTGATTCAAAGTGCTGCACACTTTCAGCTGCTTCCACGAGAATCAATCAATAAAAAACTATAGAAAAAAACACATGTAAACAGAGGAACACAACAACATATTTTGCACATTAATCAAATTGCACAAGATCGGCATAAAACACAACAAAGTCACAACAAAAGCAACTAAAAAATTGACGTAAAAAACAGGCAGAAAGCAGCAGCACAAGAGTCCCACAGAACATCAGGCGGAGCTACCTGGAGCTCTGTTACATGCCAATATGATAAAATGAATAGTGGAGCAGTCACTATCGAGTCATCCGAGGTGTTAAATGAGATGTGAGACTCTCAGAGACAATCAGAGAATCATCATCAGGGTAGTCCAATTTATTTTGGATTATGAGCACAATCCAAATCAAAAGGAGACATTAAAGGCTTCACAGCGTTATAATCAGCCCATTAAAGAGGTTATTTCTACCAGGAGGTTTTTGATATTCAGTGTTTGATCTGTTTTCAATTTTCTGGTTTAAACAGAGCTTATGGGTCACAGTGATCCAGCGTGCTTCATGTGTGAACAGGTGACAGGCTCATGTGTTAGACTCCTCTCCTTTATTCTCACAGCATCAAAGTCATGAGGAAAAGCCCCATCAGGTTAACATTAGTCCTACATGTAAAGACTTAAATGAAGAGTTCATCTTTGATATTCGTTTGATATCTGCTCTCCATTTGGCTGCTTTGAACCTGCGCCCTGCATCCTTCTCACTGGAAATGTGATAGCACACTGACCCTCAAAGAAAGGAAGAAGATCGACAGATGTTTACATCATGGGTCACTTTTCATTTGCTCCATGTGAACAGAGATATTTTTCAAGTTCATTAATAGTTTACACACTCAAAAAAAAGATTCAATTGCAAGACACCATAGGGTTCAATACGCAGGCAGTCCAAAAACACGAGCAAACAAATCCAGAGGATCAAGCAGAGGAGAGGGTCAAAGGGCATGCAGAGGTAATACGGAAAAAAAAAACACTGACTGGGAAAAACTGCTAGGCTTAGGCCTCTTCCACAGGTAGGCCGAATTTTTTTTTAAACTGATGTTTTCCTCTTCTGTTTGAAAAAGAATCCCGTCCACACACGCTCAGTTCTCAAGAACATCTTCGTCCACATGAAAACGCATTGTTCCTTCTGTCAGCATGCAGGGTCAAGAACAATGTCGTTGACATGCTAAAATGTTCTCGGCATCCCTCTGCAATGACCATTTCATTTTACAAAGTTGTCCAATCAGGCGTCTCTGCTCATCAACATAGTGGGAGAGTAATTGTGTATGTATGTGTGAGCATGTAAAAAGTCCAGTTAGCAACGTTAGCACCAGCGCTAGTTACGACTGGTTACGTCGGCCATCGCTCTAATCTCATGTGAACTAAAGAGACAGTGTCGCCGTGACAATAAAATAATAATAAAAAATAAACAGATAAAGTAACGTAACGTCTGGATTATAGACTGTAAATATTAGTGGACGAAGCCTGAGTGACGTCGCCCGTCTGTTCCTGCAGGGGGCACTGGAATCCCATCGATGGCGGTCTCCATGCTGGAAATGCTGTCTCAGTCTAACATTCAGTCAACCTAATGACAGACTGAGAGCTGGAGCTGAGGCGGGTTTCAAACCTCCTAAAAAACCGTTTCACCGCGCCCACCTGTCAATCAGGTCAGCTACACACCTTATTGTGAATAACTCTTATCCTTCATCAAATCAAAACTGATGAGTCATCAAAACATTCACCCCCCGTACAATGTGTGTCAATCGAGTCATGAGCTAATCAGACCTATTTGGTTTTTTGAACCAGGCTGTAAACATGTTAATCTCTGCTGTAAAAACAGGCTTTTTAGAATGGGTGTGTATGTGACTTCCTGTGCTTCTGCAGCCAGCCTCTAGTGGATACTTGAGGAGCTGCAGGATTTTGCACTTCTGCATTGGTTTCATTTTTTCATGATTGTTGCTGCTTGGTCTGGATGGAGCATGAAGTTTGCTTCCTCTAAGATATTTGAGTAAACAGACAGATTCCCCCCTTACTGTTACTTTTTTAATTCTATTAACTGGATTTCTTTATTGTAATTTGTCCTATAGGTCAGATCTAGAGTTTGAGTGTTGAATTGTGAGGAACACATACAAAACTAAATCAGAACCAACCTTCATTCATCAGAAAAAGAGCCATAAAAATTAGAAATATGAATTGATGCATTCATTTTTTAATAATGATTAAGCTCATGTTATTTTGTCCCTCAAGGCTCACCGTAGATAGTCGTCCTCAGTGTCTCCCTGTCGTCTTAGTGATGTAAAAGAAGGACACTGCTGCATCTTTGAATGTCTCATTTCACTTTAACAAACTCGCAGACAGCTCAGCTGACGAGTCCAAAGTAATATCCACCATATGACATCACACATTGACCTTATGACATCACACATTGACCTTTGTTACCATTCATTTGAGCTGTTTGACATCAGTTTGGGATCCCTAACCACTTCCTTTTTCTGTGCTTAACTTCATGTCCTAACCTTCCATCTACCAGATAGGCCTTACTTTATTTCAAAATAAAAGCGCATGTTTTGTGTTTGTATATTTTAATGCCCTCTTCTAAGTGTGACGGTTTGTGTGGACTGTAGTGACTAAAATAATGTTTCCAAATGTACATTTATATATTCCTGTAATATATATATATATATATATTATGTGGACCCTAGAAAGAATAGCTGAGCTCTTAGAGGGTAGGCTACAGCCAATGTGTGTTGGACTACTGTCAGGTCAGAATCAGCGCTGCAAGTAAATCTCGCGATGACATCAAGAACCGCGATAGCTTAGTGCTGCCTGCAAAGTTAACCATAGCAGCAAGCACAGCAGCGACAGCAGCAGCAGCAACCAAAACAGCAGCAATGGCCGCTTTCCGCAGGGTGGCTGCGCTGGCGGGGAAAATGAACCTCCTGACGGCGACGAGAACCGAGCTGGTCGGTGGTCAGGCTGCCGCTGGAGGGAGAGCACGGAAGTGTCTGGCTGTCGGTATGTGTCTCGCAACGGGAGGCGCGGTGGCTCTTTACTTCTACAACGATTTGACGACCGTCGCCAGAGGCAGGAAGAGGATGAGGAGTCCCAGCATCAGCGGGCTACTGCCCTCCATCCCAACTGTAGAAGCCAAAGAGAAGGTAGGAGGCTGAGATAACCCGTGGCTGTGTGTTGTTACCGGTATTAAGGAGGATTTAGTGACACAAAGATGGAAAAAGTGTGGTCTTAAGTGTTGGCCTCGGTGTGAAAAACAGCGGAGAGGAGACGACTTTAAACCAGCGAAATGACACCGTAAGGCCTGCTTCTGTTTCCCAGCCAAGGTTGGGCTCTCAGTTTAAAATGTTTTTCCTGTCGGGTGGATAAAGTGTGTCATTCATTCCCAGCACTTTCAGTGGAAACTGTTCGCTCACTGTTTGGCTTCACTGCGGGACGATGTGCGCGCGCAGATGCAGGAACGGCGCTCTCCGCTCGAGCTGGTGCTGAAATGACAACAGCTGTGTGCCCACATCTGCCCACCACTCACTGCACTCAGTGGTGGAGTGCACGGAGTAAACCCACTAATTTTTCAGTCTGCACAGGGTATATGTATCGTATACCCACTTCTGAAAAACAACTGATTTGAATTGCAAAACCAAAGCATTATGCAACTTGTTACACCAGAGTTAGTAGGCCTACACTAGTACATTGCTTCTTAACCCCAACACTGCTAAGGAATAAGAAATAGTTGGCTCAAAGTGCATCACGATGTAGTTGTCTCAGCCTTTAGTCTGTTGGCTAGTTACAATTAAAATCTGCTCCTTTCTGTGCCTTTCTATGTTAATTTCATAACAATCCCTACTCCCTTAAAGGTCACATATTCTGAAAAATCCACTTCACCATGTTCCTCTAACTCTAATATGTGTCTCTAGTCTGTCTACAAACCCCCCAATGATGAGAAAAGTCCATCCTCTCCATCTTTTACCTGCTCCACCTTTCAGTGAATATGTGCTCAAACAGGCTGTTTGGAAATTTCCCTTCATGACATCACAAAGGGCAGTAACCCCTCCCCCAGGTGGGTGACACTCCCACAGCTAGGTGTTTGTTCTGCCCTCTGAGTCTGCCTTCTCTCCGTAAACAATAGGACATTGTTAGGACAGCGAGAAAGACCGAGACACCCGAGCCCTTCCAGAGAGGGGGCGTGGTCAGACAGACAGTTCATTTACATATTTAAAGGTACAGACACAGAAACAGCCTGTTCTGAGCAGGGCTGAAATAGAGGGATTTATAGGCATGATCAAATACAGGATCAGAGTGTATTTAGAACAAGAAACTTCACACGCATGTTTTAGGGATTTGGATGAAATGACAATATTGAGTATGTCAATCACTTTGCTAAAAACAGTCAAAACACACATTCACTGCATATGATCGAGCCCAGTATGACATACTTCTTTGCATGCATGTTGAAAACACAAGCAGCTAAACTAGCATAGTGGCTGTCGTTGAAGACAACTCAACATTACTTGTTTCATAATCTACATATGAACCAGGGCACAGAATATTAAAAATATGAAAAGCTTTGGGACAAGCAGACGACCACGCCTGAGTATCTCAGGCATTAGCTTAACAAAAACACACTCAGCAAACTTTAGTCACTCAGCAAGAAGAGCAACAGATGGCAAGAAATTAAAAAATGCTGTCACCAACTACATTGCAAAGGATATGTTGCCAATTTAAGCTGTCGAGAGAGATCAGGGCTTGACATTATAACTGGCCTGCTGGCCCAGATGAATGATTGACAGAGTCCGGGCCAGCTGATTGCACGTTCAGCTCCGGCCAGTTCAAATACTGCCTGAAAAAAAAATAGACAGTAACACGTTTTCAATTTCACAGCGCTTTCCTGTCATACCAGTGTTTTGTAAGTCATTTTTTTTAAACGTTACGCTAATAAACGCTACAGCATCAACGTATCATAAGCACTCGTTCGCATGCATGTGTGTCACAGTTGAAAGGCAGCCGACGGCATCAATGCTGTACCTCCCTACTCTCAAAATGTACACTTGCACACAGATCTTAGCGCAGGTTTTTTCTAATAAAAAACACGTTTGGTTAAACGTTTTTTAAAACCATCAGATCCCGACAAAAGCCGAGCTTAAATCAGCATTCAAAGAAAAACATCACCAGAAGAGTCGAGAGTGACAGCACAACATGACGAAAACAGAAGGGAGAAAAGTTTCAGCCACAGTGACAGACAGCTGGAGGAGCTGGAACATGCTGCAGCTAAATTTCCCCTTAAAGTTAAAGACTAGATCCTGGTAAAGATAAAAGTTATTCACAAAGCATCTTAGCCATTAAGAGAGCTCCTAAAGTAAAGATCTAAGGATGAAGAGTTTCTCACAGAGAAGAAAGAAGGAGAGAAAGGTGATCATAGATCATAACAATTCCAGCTCTATCACAGCCTCATATTAATATCAGTCAGATTAAAGGGATACTTCACCCGTTGAAACATGAATCTGTATTGACATTGGGTCATATACATAGATGTAGAAATGTGAAATAAATGTTGAAGTTTGTGCCTTCTTGGCCGAGAAAAGGCAGAAAGTGTCTTTTTGGCTCAGGTGGATGTGAGACACCAAATCCCAGAATGCACAGCACCGCAGGCCACATACGGCCGTTTACACAACTGATTCCGAGATTTCTTCCAGAAGGAATAAGCATCTTGGAAATTCCTGGCAGAAAACAGACTCTATGTCTGTGTCCATAGGCAAACAGTGAGAGCACCGACACTACCAGTCCGCCCCGGCTCCTCGTCCTCGAACAGGCAGGCGGCCAGCAATATAGCAATATAGCCCCGAGATAGTTGCTGCCGACAGACCGGTTTTGTTTCTCGGCTGCTGCGGCCAGTGGTCAGCGGCGGCCCCGGCGGGCAGCGGCTGAAGCAGCAGCCGTCTCGCCGCTATATGTATATTTTTTCGCCATTATCAGCTTTCTCCATAGAGCCTGTTAGCATAGCTTCCAAGCAATATGGCGGACGTTAAGTTTTGATTCTGGGAGTGAGTTCCCAACCAATGATTTGTGATTGGTCTGTAGCTTCAGTGGTTGAAAATATGAGGAACTAGCGTTGTAGTTTCACCCCGCTAACCACAACAGCTTCCAGTGATGCAAAAATCGTCATTTTGCGTCACTGGACACTCCTTTTCAGACTCAGAAATACAAAGATTTCAGTCAGGAATTCTGGTCATGGATTCAACAATTTATTGCACTTGTGGTTTGTACAGTTGTATTTGGCAATATTGGTTCTGCTCTTAGCTCTCAGCAGTGTCAGTGCAGCATTCCTAAGATCTTGCTGAGAGCGCATTTAAAGGTGACATATCATCCCCCTTCTCCACCTTTTCAAACAGTCCCCTGTGGTCTAAATGAAACATCTGTGCTGTGCTTTGGTCAAAATATAACATGAATCAAGCACCAGAGGTTTGTGACCCTGTATAAACCAGCTCTCTCAGAACGCTCCGTTTTGGTGTGTGTGTCTCTTTAAATGCAATGAGCCCCCCCTGAGTTTTCCCCGTAGACATCACTCCTCTGTAGAGAGAATAAAAATGGCCAACCTGCTCAAAAGTTTTGTTCTAGGCTGGGGGTGGAGTCCATGGATGGAGATACCAGGGGAGGGGAGGGGATTTTTTTTCTTTTTACCAGAATCCTACTGTGACATCACAAGAAAAGTAGATTAGAAACAGAGCATTTTTCTCTGTGTTGTAAGACCACAAACAAAGGACTGGATGGGTTTATTTCAAATTTTTTGGGTCAGTAGACACTCAGGTTACGTTCAGAAACACTGTAGAAGTGGATTTTTCATAATATGTCCCCTTTAATTCATGCAGAACAGAACCTGAATGTGCATGAAATGATATCGACATCTTACATACATAACAAGCAAGTGATTCATCCTAGAGTATAAAATGCGCTGACTGAAGCTGCTGGAGGTCGGGGTGGTGGAGGGAGAATTGCACAGCAGAGTTTAGGAGCAGAGTGGATGTGATGCAGGAGGAGTGAGAGGCAGAATGGTTTAAATAGACAGCCTTGTTGTCAGAGTGTGGTGATGATTGGTTAGAATCGGGGCGGTTCTCAGATCAGCTGATGGCCGCTTGTGGTCAGGGCAAACATATTCCGCCTGAACTAACACAGGGATCCATTTAACTAAGTAAATCCTGTAGGTCACTTTGAAATGTTTTACTGATCCTTACTCTGTTTGATCCTGATTCTTGCTCTGCAGATTTCACTGTTTTTGAATTGCATTTACTTGACCTCCATGAGAAGGCGAGCAGATATGAGCCTATTATGATCAGTAGAAACGTCCTGATTGAAGTTATTTTTCTTGGGCTCACAATCAAACTTGACTTACTTTGGATATCTGCTGAGTGTACTTGTGTTAAACTGGTCCATATGAGCACACTGAACTTCCTTTAAAGGGATATGCAACGTTACTTAAATATGTATCTGGGACACTGAAATAACAGCTGTTCTTTCAGGAACATTTAAATGAACTGATGGCATTGGTTAATCAGAACTCGTGGTTAGAAATCCTATCAGTGGTGTTAAGTATAATGTTGCTTCGTAAATGTAATGTTGGATGGAAGAGTTGATTGTCGGGACGCTGCGATAAGGGGAGCATTTGTTGCCAGTTTTAAGCACAGGAGCCCCAAAGGAAGAGCGATGGCCACTCAACTCAGGAACAGGATTATTCCAGTGGGAAAAGGAAAAACAGCCATCTGTTACTCTGTTAATTTATCCTGAAATAATTCTGAAGAATAAGGTTTAAAGATTGTGAAAACTCACCTGCAGGGAAACATATGTAAATTAAATCTCCAATTTATAAAAACCGTCAAATCTACAATCATATTTCAACCAAAACCACGATGTTTTCGCCGACAAACAAACAACGTCTTTTAACCATTTAAAAATTTACTGAACTCTCCTGATCCTAATAATCCTACAAACATGGGTCGCAATGATTTAAATCCAGTGAAAGTTTTGATCACATGACATCCATGAAGATCCACAGACTGCTTCATATTGACCTCTGCTGTTTCACTGACGTTTTGAGGACATCTCATAACAGCCAATCGGAGCCTGAGTTGAAAGGAGGTGCCTGCCCCTGTTCTGACGGCCAATTATATGCGACTGTGCCCATGACTGGCATCTCTTGCAGCCAATAAAATTCTCTAAACATGGATATGCTGCTTCTATCAATACTTGGGGGGGATATCTTCATGCACACACTAAGGAGAGGGATTTAAAGTAAGTTTGGTTTGAGGGATATTTATACCAAGATAAGCTCTGAGCCATGAATTATTTGGAGAAAACAGACAAATCTGTGTAAAATTAGACATTAAACATCCCCCATAAATCTGGAATGGAACGATCCTTGTGAGTCTGGCAGGCGGCCAAGGCTCTGGCCAACGAATCGACGAGTACTCGACCATATTGGGTCGCCCCTCTGGCAAACACCCGGCTGCCTGAGAGGAGATCACTACAACATCTGTTCTGCAGTCATGACAACATAAGCAGGCGACAAACACAAATTCAGTCGTAGCAGGTAGATAACATGGCATTGCAACTATACAAGAACACAAGTGTACCACACGGTCATTTGACATCTTCTCTATTTCATTACTTTGTATACCAAGACGTTGCATTCCTTTCTCCATCATGTTGTACAGCATGCGTGTGCACAGAGCTGCCTTTGCAGAACTTCATAAACTTAATTCATTAGCGTCAGCCGAAGCCATGGGCGTCTTTGCTCGTGCACTTGATTACAGTGCATTCCTATGAAGCCGAGTGCTCATCTCCTATTCATGCCTTCAAAAGCCCCCTCGGTGGAGGCAGCATCAAAGCTTTATGAATGAGTCTGTGCGCTCATTAGCATGTTAGCTGAGCTGAGCGGGAGCCTCGGCGCACTGGGCCCTGCAGCCAAACAGGTTTAAATTTGGAAACCTCTCTGCTAATTACGCCGCTCCATGCAGCACAATCTGTTGGCGTAGCAGCTTTCCTTCACTGCAGCTAATCAAGATGAAGCCCTGGCTCCTTACAGAGAGAGCGAGAGAAAAAGGAGAGCGAGATGGGAGAGATGCTAATTAAGTAGAAAGTAAGTGACAAAGTATGTGTGTGTGTGTGTGTGTGTGTGTGTGTGTGTGTGTGTGTGTGTGTGTGTGTGTGTGTGTGTGTGTGTGTGTGTGTGTGTGTGTGTGTGTGTGTGTGTGTGTGTGTGTGTGTGTGTGTGTGTGTGTGTGTGTGTGTGTGTGTGTGTGTGTGTGTGTGTGTGTGTTCGTGTTCGCGTGTGCCCCTGTTCTCCCGTTATAGCCCTGCGCCAGAGGTGCTTACTGTTTATAATCTCTGAGAGCTAAATGGAGAGAGTTGAAGCCAAGAATAGATGGGTTTCCTCATTACTGAGGTTCAAAAGCAGTGAAGAGGCAATTCAAGTTGAGATTCAGTACGAGAGGCAAGACACTGTCTCTGTGCAGAAAGCCACAGCTGGGAGAGTCACGTTCAAAAGAACATCCAAGTGAACCCCACAGTGAGTATTCCTGTGATACGTCTCTCAGTCTATAAAGGTAAAAAGTGATTAAAATATGTAGATATATATTTCCCAAAGGAGCAATATGTAACTCTGACCCCTAGCGTTTAAAATGGGTACTGCTGAGGCAACTGAGGTCCTTTGGAGTATGCAGGACTCTGCTCAGGACTTTTTTATGACACTGTGGTGGCGTCTGCACTTTTCTATGCAGTGGTCTGCTGGGGAGGAGGGAGCACAGAGAGAGACAGGAAGAGACTGAACAGACTGGTCAGGAGGGCCAGTTCTGTCTTGGACTGTCCTCTGGACTCTGTAGAGGAGGTGGGTGAGAGGAGGATGTTAGTGAAGCTGACATTCATCATGGACAACCCCTCTCACCCCCTGCATGACACTGTGGGGGCCCTGAGCAGCTCCTTCAGCAGCAGACTGAGACACCCACCCTGTAAGACAGAGCGCTACCGCAGGTCGTTCATCCCATCTGCCGTCAGACTGTTTAATCAGACTCTTTAACAGCATCACCACCTCATGCTACACACTGTGTGTGTTTTTTAATCATAAGTCTTTCCACAAGTGGAAATGCACATACCTGGTATTATTCTATTATTGTTTTTCTCTCTACCGTTATTTAACTGATGTACATATGTTTGATTTTTATTTTTATTTTTAATAATTTTTCCCTTTTTCCTGTTTTCTTGAGCTGCTTTAATACAAAAATTTCTCCCATAGGGGATCAATAAAGTTTTTCTTTATCTTTATCTTTATCTTTATCAGTCCAGATTCTAATCATTGTAGAGAGCTGTCTCTCCCCCCCTCCTCTCTAGAGTCGATGCTCACACAGGTTGCCATGTGGTGGACACTGAAGCTTCAGTGTTTATCCAGCTCTGCATCGGTCTGTAAACCTTTCTGTGTTCTAACCTCTCTCCATTTTTCAAAAGCATCTCCAATATTGATCCTAGTTTGAGCACGTTTCTGCTCGTGGAGCTTATTAGAAACATGCAGAGGCTTTTTAGGTCGGGTACAATCACTTCTATCTGAACCAGTTCTCTTGCCCGCTTCCATCGCTGCAACACCTGTTGGTTTGACCTGATAACTGCTCTCATATCTGGCAAACCGAGGGGCGTCCAAAACGGCCATGTGGTGGTCGCCTTAAAACTGCCTACCTTCTCTGGTCCAAACAAATCCAGAGCATTCAGGACCAGAATCTAAAGTTAGAAGGAGGACATACTGGCTGCTGCATTGTTGTCAGAGAAGCCAGCACTTCAACATAGCATGTTTCCTTAATGTCTGATCATATAGTAAGGTCACTTTATCATTTCACTCACTACACATCTCACTGATTGCTCTTTTTACTGACTGTGCAGAGGTAATCAGAAGGCTGCTTTGTTCATCTTAAATCTCATATTACCTAAACAATATTTTACATGATTCTACATTTCCTCAAAGTGAATAACATTTCTTTTATGTTTTGCATTTTTCTGTCTGCAGGCTCGTCCCTTTGACTTTGAGGATGGGGACGTGTACATGTCGTCCCACGAGCATCGCTTCCGCACGTTCAGCTCTGTGGAGTACGACGGGCAGCTGTACATGACCCCACAGAACTTCATCGAGTCGGTCACCATGAGCGAACCAAGAAGTAAGGCACAAAAAGGACCTCTCACTGTATTGTGTATTTCTAGTTTTTGAAGCAAAGCTGTGATCTAAAATTGACATTCCAATAATGACATAGATTGAGGTGTGAGGTAAATCTTCTCTCTTTTTTTTTTTTTTACTGAAACAAAGTCTTAGAACACTTAGAAATCCTGAGTCTGAACAGGTCTCTGCTGTTTCTGTCAGCCTGCTGCCAGTAGTAACAGATTAGTCCTGGCCGGCCTCATAGCAGATGGCTCTCAACTATTGTTTAGTCTGAGGTTAATGTTAGTCACACACACACACACACAAAGACACACACCTGATACACTTTGTGACTCGTCCAGCGTCCATTTATGCTTTCTCTCAACGATTAAACCATCCTAACCCGACACTTTAGGAATTATTCCCTTTAAGTGGTTTGAATTGTTCTCAAAGGTTGAAATGATCAAAAACACCTGTGCACGCACTGTTCTCTCCTGCAGCTAATGGGTGATAGGTGCGTGCAAACCGTGCACCTGTATGTGTGTGTTTACATCTGCCCCGGCTCACTGACACACGATACAGCAGCACATAACCTCTCAGCGGCCGACATCCTCTGATGCCTTCTTTGAAGTTGAATTAGATGAACTTTGTTGTATAAAACAGAACAAAAGTAGTATCTGCTTTTACGGGGACATTCCACAAACTACAAAGACGAGCACAGGGCACTTTAGACGCTACAAATGGGCCTGTGATGATGACAGTGTATATACAGTGTGTGTGTGTGTGTGTGTGTGTGTGTGTGTGTGTGTGTGTGTGTGTGTGTGTGTGTGTGTGCCTGTTGTGACAGTACCAAGCACATTAAGACCCGTTCCTAGATCATACAGATGCTATCTGACCGAGCCCACCCAAACTCTCTTCTTCTCTTCCCCTCCTCCTTCTTCTTCTTCTCTCCTCTTTTGTCTCGTTCCCGGCAGACAAGAGGCCCTGGAGGTCCCTGACCAAACAGGTGGGAGACACACTCTTAATGCCTCTGTGGCTGGCATCTGTTGCATGTTACATCTGTAGCAGTCCTTGTAAACCCTGCACAGTCAAATCTGGACTTTGCAGCACATGATCAGAGGCTGTTCTGTGTGTAGCAGCAGTTTTACATGTAGCGTTAGAATATTATCGCATATCCTGATTTCAAAAACAGAGATAAGGCCTCATCCTGATAGTGAGAAATCTGATTTTGCTACCTGGAGAACTCTGAAAGAAAACAGGAAACTGTGACACTTCAAAGAGCCTGCGCAGGCGTGGCCTCAGCTAAGTGGTTTAAAGGTTTAGTTTTTCAAATTCAAGACAAAGGTTCAGTGTAAGGGGGAAACAAAAACACACACATGGGAGATTTCAAACATCAGTGCTGAAGGTCAATAGAGTGAGTTCAAGGGAGTGCAGACTTTCAAAAAGGAGTGATTGGGTGAATTCAATGTAACCAACGAGTGACAGAGTGCAACCAATCAAGGGGCAGGAAAGGAGAAGTAATGTAGGTGAAGAAGGGAAGTGAGAGCAATCCTTAAACCCTTGCTGCATGTAGTGATTTACGAGGGGAGAGGGTTCATCTTTATGTTTTTAATATGTTTTGGTGTCTTCATCTTCCTACCGTAGTGTCATGCATCACGTATGTTGTGCTGTTTTTTGTCGTTCCTCTGTTTCATTTTCCAATATTTGCACACAGCTTTTGTCCTCACTTTGCTTCTAAATCCTCGCTTTGAAACAAGACGCACTCTCCATCTCAACATCTTCACTTGATACTGCCGTGTCTGTACTGTCTTCCTGTTCTGCTCCTGACTTCAAACAACAGAGGCCAAAAGTAAATAGCACCCTCTGCTGGTGAAAACATTTGAGAACTGCTGTATTTATTTTGTCCCATTGATTTGAATCGTCCCCCATCTGTTAGCGATGAACGCTGATATAGCGCAATATACAAACAAAAGGGGAACCTCCTAATTAAACATGCAGTGTTTTCGGACCAAACAGTTCTGGGTCCTTGTTGAAGATGAACTATCCATTAGAGAGTTCCCTGAATACTGCAAAGCATGGGAACTTTATTTTGTGTCTGCATTTGCACCGCCTTGGTACTAACTCTGAAGCAGGAGCTCAAAAGGTTCCTCTTAACCCAGTTCAACAAACTAAAATAGTTCATAGTTCCTGTGGTGTGGAATGAATAAAAAAAAAGAGGATGGTTTCCAACCGTTCCTAGAACTATGAGGATGTTTCTGCGTTCCGAAAAAGTCTATTGCTTCAAGCTAGGGATGCATCTGTTCATCATCTCTATCTGCTGATATCGACCTCGAAGAGAATTACATTTAATAGCAGAATATCTGACTTGTGCCGCTCCAATCGATAGTTTCTAGGAAAATGTTTTCCTCCTGCATCTTCATGGCATGTTGTCCTCTCTCTCTCTCTCTCTCTCTATCCATCTCTCTCTCCCTCTCATGCTTTGTATATTTGTTGTTGTGTGATGCACGTCGAACGAGTCATTTTAAAATGTTGTGTTTTTGTGCATGCTCATCAGGAGCTGGAGAAGATTTTGACAGATACTCCGCCCGTATGGAGAGGATCCTCCAAACTGTTCCGCAACCTGAGAGAACGAGGTGAGAGAGTGCACACACACACACACCTATAAGCTAAAAAAAAGCAGGTATAATAGCAAACACTAACATAAATGCAAACACTTTAGGTTACTCTCTCAGCTCCACAGCGTACCTGCTTATGTGTGACTACACAGTGCTTGTGAGCGTGTGCGTGTGCGTGTGCGTGTGCGTGTGTGTGTGTGTGTGTGTGTCACTGTAGGTGTCTCTAATCCGGGGTTGGAGTCATGCTGTCCTTCCTTAGAGCCAAACAACCTGCTGAAAGAACTAAAAATAAAAATCTCCTCCTCTCCTTTCCTCTCCTCTTCTTTCCTCTTCTTTCCTCTTCTTTCCTCTCCTCTCCTCTCATCTCCTCCTTCCTCTCCTGCCTGTCCTGTCTTGTCCTCTCCTCTCCTTCTTCCTCTCCTCTCCTCATATTAAATCAGAACATTTTAATCAGCACTAAATTGACGATCAACTCTACCACTGAGTAACAGTCTATCTCGACCAGAAAGTCGTTGGACACGCCCTACACGTTGCACCATGGGCTTTACACCGTGCTCGTTGGATCGTACAAATACGGCCAAAGAAGTGTGAAAGGGAATAACTTTGTATAAGAGACAAAAGAGAGAACGATTGTAAACCTTTACTGAGTCTTCAAGACGAAGAAGACATTGTATTTATATACACTGCAGGTCTGTTCAAAGTATTGTTGGAATATTGCCAAGACCACACACACACACACACACACACACACACACACACACACACACACACACACACACACACACACTCGTCAATCCCTCTCTAATATACCTTTTCGTTTATATTTCCTCCAAACCTCTCATTTCCTCTTTTACAAGTTTATTCACAGTTTTCTGTGTGTGTGTGAGTGTGTGTGAGTGTGTGTGTGTGTGTGTGTGTGCGTGTGTGTGTGTGTGTTTGTGTGTCTGCTGATGTCAGTACATGCTCGTCTCTTCATGCCATGATGAGCGAGGACAGTTAAAATCCTTGGGATGACTTAGGATTTCTGAGAATGACAAAGGAATGCACGGAGCTGCCAGAACAATGTTGACTGTGTGTGTGTGTGTGTGCTTCTGTGTGTGTGTCTGTAGTGTGTGTGTGTGTGTGTGTGTGTGTGTGTGTGTGGCTGTGTGTGGCTGTGTGTGTGTGTGTGTGTGTGTGTGTGTTTGTGGCTGTGTGTGTGTGTGGCTGTGTGTGTGTGTGTGTGTGTGTGTGTGTGTGTGTGTGTGTGTTTGTGTGTGTGTGTGGGTTGTAGGCTAAGTAGCTTGATCCTTGCTGCTGCCTGTGTTGCTTTATGATTACGCTGCCTTAACATAGGTGTTAATAAATGTTCAAATAAAAAATGTCGCTATGCATTAAGCTAACATCTTACTAGGGTATTAAACTGTGGTTACTTTCCTTCCTGTTTGAATTCAGCCGTGCTTTTATTCTGAAATACAGTAAGGCCTATCTGGTAGATGGAAGGTTAGGACAGGAAGTTAAGCACAGAAACAGGAAGTGGTTAGGGATCCCAAACTGATGTCAAACAGCTCAAATGAATGGTAACAAAGGTCAATGTGTGATGTCATGAGGTCAATGTGTGATGTCATCAGGTGAATATTACTTTGGACTCGTCAGCTGAGCTGTCTGCGAGTTTGTTAAAGTGAAATGTGACATTTAACGATGCAGCAGTGTCCTTCTTTTACATCACTGAGACTACAGAGAGACACTGAGGACGACTATCTACGGTGAGCCTGAAGGGACAAAATACCATGAAAGTATTTATAACCAAACGTTGGTTCAAACTCAAGAGTCTTCCAGCATTTTTTGTCAATGTAAATGAGACTCAACCTCATATCGGGTGGACCTACAGTAGTACTTGTATTTTTGTTGCCATGGTGATATAAGAACAGGTGTCAATATTGTTTGATTTGAATTGTACACGTTTAATAATCTCTTATTGTGACAACACTACTTCTTAAAAGTTCTTATCATGAAGGAGTGAAACACAAACTGAAGTATCCCACAGCTGGTCTCGTACAGAGTTTCTCCCACGTTAACATGTGTGTTGAAATCTGTGAATCCAGCTCGTTATGAAGCGTTGATCACTGAGACTTGGTGAGTGTAAACATGGTGAATGTATTTGAGAAACCCGAGACGTGTCAGAGTGTATCTCCTGGTGTTTGCACAGCTCGGGCTACATGCAGAAGAGTTCCAAACCAGCTCCTCGACACAAAACAGTCGAGCATCATGAAAACACAAAAACTCACACAGGCCTTGACTGGTGTCATGTTCACCTTCACACACACACACACACACACACACACACACACACACACACACACACACACATGCATGAGAAAGCAGTCTCCCGTAACACTCAAGCGAGTCACCCTGAACTATCTAAGCGATCAGACAGAAAGCGAAACAGAGGGAGAGAGGGATGAGATGGAGCTACAAAGATTCCTAAATGGGCCTGAGGCAAGAAAGGATCATCTCCTGAAACATTTTTCACTTGCTTATCCAAACACAGAGACACACACACACACACACACACACACACACACACACACACTGTCCCACCAGCCAGGGTCTTTACTTTGGACACTCGGGGTGTAGAAAAAGAAACGGTGTGTGGCCAAATGGCTCTTGGCGGCTCGGCTCGAGAAGACACATTTTAAGATGCTATCTTCATGAAAGGAAGGATTATGTGTGTGAGTGTGTGTCAGGAGGCCCACGCTCTTTGAACATCTGTAAACACTGTGTGTGTGTGTGTGTGTGTGTGTTGAATGTGACCTTTTCTTTAACTCCCTGTGTCTTGGTTTTATTACAGGCATCATCTCGTACACAGAGTACCTGTTCCTGCTCTGCATCCTGACAAGTGAGTCTCTCTCCTCGCAGCCTCCTTCACTTCATGTTTTACTCTCTTCTTCTTCTTGATTTCTCGTTTCACTTTCTCGTTTCGCAGTTTTGCGGCGCGTATTTCAGAAGAACAAGGTTAGCTGAGGTACATGATAGAAACTAAACTTCGGCCCACCCAGAACTTAACAAGAGGCAATTATGACTGCTGGGTTTCCCCTTCCCCTTGGGGTAACACAGACGTTAAAGAGAAGACTACCTCCACTTACACTCTGAAAACTTAAACGGAGACAGGAATGTGAGGCTTACTGCCGTATCAGTCAAGTCACATTCATTTTCTTATTAGACTCTGAATAGTTTCCTAAATGTTGACCAGGTCTGCCTCTGTTTACCCTGGAGTTACTGTTTCCCTTCTGCTAAGCGCTCTTTTTTAAATACAGAAAAAATAGAATTTAACACTTCTAAACAGTTAGCCAGAGAAATCCTTCATTTTAGAGTTTTAACCGGCCTTGCCTTGTTTTGGCCTTCGCCATGACAGACACCGCATGTTAATCGTTGCCGTGGAAACACCAGATGTTACGTTTAAGAAGGCGTGAGCTGCTGCTGAAAGCTGCGTGCTGCTGCTGAAAGCTGCCGTACTGTTGCTGTATGTGCTGCCGTGATTAAAACGTCATGTAGATTATACTTGGATACATTAGCTCGTCTGTAAACATATTCTCTTCCTCAGGTCGGTTTCACCCGGTCGTCATGACTACGGTCGACTCGACGTCATCTTATGTTATTGTTTTAATTGAGATCCCCCTGGTGGTGAAATCTACATACTGCGCATTTAAAGGTCTCACATTCTCCTCATCGTCAACCAGTGTAAATAAGTCTCTAATATAAACCCCTCTATTTCAACCCTGCTCAGAACAGGCTGTTTCTGTGTCTGTACCTTTAAATATGTAAATGAGCTGTGTCTGACCATGCCCCCTCTCTGGAAGGGCTTGGATGTCTCTGGCTTTCTCGCTCCATGTCCTATTGTTTACGGTGAGAAGGCAGACTCAGAGGGCAGAAGCTGGTTGATGTTACTCCCTCCTCACTGACCAATCAAAATCAAGAAGGGGCGTGGCTTCTGATACCAGCTTTGTCAACAACAATGTCAAATGAGGAGCTAATCTGACTCGTCTACTTGAGGGTCCAATTTCCAGGTGTAGAGCAACTTTGGGTTAAGAGCCATCACTCATGTGGCTGCAGGAGCTGGGGATCGACCCCCGACCTTCCGTCTGAGAGACGACCGACTCTACCTCTATGTGGACAGTTTTAGTTTTGTAGCTCTCTGCAGCAAACGTCTCTGTTCTGGTATTTTCATATTAATTTGACCAAGCTGAAACTCATTTTGAAGGATCACCAGCTTCACACGATCGATAAGAATCAGGTTGAATGGTGCAGAAAAATCCAATATCAGCTGTAGCTTGTATTCCATATGGATTCATCTGCCTCGTCTCCCACATGTTTCGCCTATGCCCCTTTTTCACAATGCTATTTCTGGATTTAGAAATCGCTCAACGCGCGCACACACACACACACACACACACACACACACACACACACACACACACACACACACACACACACACACACACACACACACACACACACACACACACACACACACACACACACACACACACACACACACACACACACACATACACACACACACACACTCACCCTATGTGCTCTCCTCTCTGTTCTCCAGAACCCCACGCTGGCTTTAAGATTGCCTTCAATATGTTTGATGCGGACGGCAACCAGATGGTGGACAAGAGGGAGTTCATGGTGGTGAGTCTCTGATCCTGAGAGAAAATCTATCCCATCATTTTATTTTTCAGTGAATTTCTTAGTTTAGATAGACCTGCACGTTGACTGCTGCTCATCAAAACTCTTGTACTGTTCCAGGATATAAACTCCTATAATGAAGTGTTTACTATCGTGCTGTATATATAGTGTACGATAGTTCATATATCTATGAACACTTATAACAGAATCATTTCAAAATAACAGTAATCATTTCATCTTGATTATCTTGTTTTCATGACTTTGCTTGTAGCAGAAAGAGACTACAAGTAAGGCTTTCACGCCTGCAAAAAACTCCTAATATTTCCAGGCTTAGCGTCATGTGTGAACACAAACAGCTGAATGTTTCTCTCTGACTTTTTTTCTGAGTTTCTCCTCCAGCCTCCTCGTATTTATCCTGCAGAAAGTCAGAGTGAGCTGATGTGAGAACGCAGCAGGATATAATCAGGAGAATTCACCTGGAGTGAGTGGGAGGGGGTGTTGACGTTTATTCCCTGTGAAAAAAATTATGAAAAAGTTTATTCCCTGACATTATCTCGATATTTTCAGGAGTGCAGATGTTAAAACGACATATGTCATTTATTAAAATTATTATATTATTTAAAAAAATGGTGCTGCCCTAAAACGATAGGTCCCTTCAAATGCCAAACTGGCAAACCGACACTCTCTTCATGACTTTGACAAAGTCATCAAAGACCATGTTGCCCCGATGAGCGAATGGTTGTGTGAGTTTAAACTTTTAAACTTCACGCTGAACTTTGAGTTTACGGTTTGATCTCTTGTTTCAGCTTCAGGAGATCTTCCGTAAGAAAAATGAGAAGAAAGGGCGGAGAGGAGATGCTGAGAAGTCGGCACAGTTGGTAAGAAAGCTGGTAACTGAGGCAGAGGGGTTAGTTTATGTGTGAGGAGAGACCTGTGTGTGTGAATGGATGGAGACTGTAATTACACTGCTAATAACCACTGTTACAGCTAAAAGTAAAAACATGGATTTTATGTCTGTATGTACATGGACGTCAGTTGTGCTGCTTTCATCTGAGTGGAGAAGTTAAAATACAAAGAATATTCTGAATGTCAACAATAAAGAGGAAACGTTACTCTGGAGTAATTTTTCAACATCCATGAGTATAATGTGGCACCGCATCTCTTTTGTTGTTACTTAAAGGAGCAATATGTAACTGTGACACCTCGTGTTTAAAATGGGTACTGCAGTCCAAATTCTAGACATTGTAGAGAGCTGTCCCCCCCCCCCCCCCCCTCCTCTCTAGAGTTGATGCTCACACAGGTTGCCATGTGGTGGACACTGAAGCGACGTTGGTGTTAAAACATCAAATTTGTTCTTCTTAACATTTTGAAATATAATGTCTAGACGTCAAAAAATAACCCCTTAACAAGTACATTTTTTACATCTCAAAGGCCCAATCAGTAAGATCTGCTAAATGATAAAGTGACCTTACTATCTGATCAGACATTAAGGAAACATGCTATGTTGAAGTGCTGGCTTTTCTGACAACAATGCAGCAGCCAGTATGTCCTCCTTCTAACTTTAGATTCTGGTCCTGAATGCTCTGGATTTGTTTGGACCAGAGAAGGTAGGCGGTTTTAAGACACCCCCACACGGCTGTTATGGACGCCTCTCGGTTTGCCAGATATGAGAGCAGTTATCAGGTCAAACCAACAGGTGTTGCAGTGATGGAAGCAGCAAGAGAAGTGGTTCAGATAGAAGTGATTGTACCTAAAAAGCCTCTGCATGTTTCTAATAAGCTCCACGAGCAGAAACGTGCTCAAACTAGGATCAATATTGGAGATGCTGTTGAAAAATGGAGAGAGGTTAGAACACAGAAAGGTTTACAGACCGATGCAGAGCTGGCTAAACACTGAAGCTTCAGTGTCCACCACATGGCAACCTGCGTGAGCATTGACTCTAGAGAGGAGGGGGCGGGGAGAGACAGTTCTCTCTAATGTTCCCATTTTAAACACTAGGTGACAGAGTTACATATTGCTCCTTTAAGATGAACATATTTTACGTTTTAACACCAATAGAGGTTTTGAGCCTTTCCGCTTCCCATAGTTAGTTGTCACACTTTAACCTCATGTTATATGAAAGTAAACTACCATCAATCCATTATTCCATCCCTGACTATCTTTTCTGTTTGGATGAGCTCTTATTTGTTCTTGCTGATAACTGTTGTCACAGTATTGGTTCCATAATGCTGGTTAGATGATAGTTATTGTAATGTTTAATGACCTGTTCTGTGTCTCACCTGCTCTCCTTTTATAGTCTCTTCATCGTGCTTTTGTATGTGAATCTGTGCCTCGTTATCTGTGCTGTGTTGTGGTCAGTGTTGTAGCTTTGCTGTCCAATTGTTCCTTTACACCACAACATGTTTAATGACTCTTGTGTAATGATAACAAGGCTGCTTGCAGGGCACATACAAACACGTACAGCGTATGTTTTAATTTGAAAAGAATAGTCCGTTACATCTACAGAATACTTACCAACGTGTATAGATCTAGACGAAATAAGTCAAAAGTATTCCTGACTTCAGAATTTCAAATACTGGTCGCTTGTGGGTGGATGGTCCTCAAAGGTTCTACATCAACATCACTGGGATTTGCCATAGATTCAAAACAAAGTTGCACAAATTAATAGAAAAACACATTCTTATTTCAAAATAAAAGCTGGACCACTGTGTAATATCTAAATAAAAAGAGAATGTGATGATTTGCAAAAAAAACTAGAGATATCTGCTTGTCTTTGGAAAGATAGATGATGGCAGCAACATGTTGGGACAGTGTCAACAAAAGAAAATGTGTGAAACGCTTATAAAACAAACTTCCAAACTCTGCTCGATCTGCAGAGTCCCTTCTGCATCTTTAAGAAAAAGCTGAAGACCCAGCTCTTTATGAACACCTACGACCTTACTGATACTGATGATGATGATATTTAGGACGGTTTTGATTCTAATTAGCGTCTCAGGAACAGCTCTCAGGAACAGCTGTCGATGTTGTCGATTGATGATATATTGACTTGGTGGAAATGCTGACAACAATGGAACCAGACAACTTATTATCCAGGGAATGGCTTGCTTATTTCTGAAAGACAACGCCCACAGCGTAAAATACGACAAAGGAGACACTGAAGTGTTGAACAACTGAAATCCTACATTTAACAATATGGTGGTAAAACAATCCACTTTCAAAATCAAAGAAATGTGTCTTCTCAGTTCCTAAAATGCTTACGCTTAGTTTAGTTGAAAGTACAAAGTGATGCAATATTGTGGTAAACAACCTGTCCCGACTTTTTTTGGAACATGCATCAAATTCAAAATGGTGGAAATGTTTCAGTTTCAACATTTGATTTGTCGTCTTTTTGCTGTTATCAATCGAATAACGGGCTAAAACATTCTGCAAATCATCACATTCTGTTTTTATTGACATTTCACACAAAGTCCGGACATTTTAGGGAATGGGGTTGTAGTTGTTTTTCTAATACTTCTTAAATAGAGTTTAACGATTAACAATGCGAGCTAACAGAGCCAACAGGCTAGCTGACTAATGAGAGGCTGTGAGCTGTGGTGGCAGCGGAAGCTGAGGTGGAGGTAATGACAGTGGAGCGTAATGTGGCTGACCTTGTATTTACACAGAGCAGTCTTTCATCAGCCTGGTTGTCAGACGGACAGGACAGACGAATCACACGATTGAAGGGGGACAGTGTAGACAAAAAGGAGAAAAAACAAGGACGTTAAAAATGTAATTAATCGTCTTAAAACAAAAACATGGGAGATCAAAAAAGCAGATAATTGAAGAGAACCCAAATGTTGGTATTGTAACAAGCCAGCAGAAACCTGATCAGATAAGCTGTAAACATGAGGAGGAGATAAAATCAAAGGGACAACAAACAGGTGAGAGAGGCCCAAATAAGACGACACAGGTCAGCACAGAGAACAAAAGTCGAGGGACAAAGTGGGCGGGGAGAGAAGCAGTTCGGGAAATGCATTTAGTGGAAAAGAGAGAAGCAGTATTTAGAGAGGGATGTGTTTACTCAACAGATTAGTCACCATTATACCTCTTTGCTTTTGTCTGGAGGAGGAGGGACTGACTGAAAGGCTGAGGAGGAGGAGGCAGGGAAGCAAAGAGCACATCACCTTTATGTTTGTCAGGTGAAGGAGGTAATGACGGGTTGAGTGAGGAGAAAGGAAATCAGAGAAACCAGAGCAGGGGCAGAAAGAAGGAAAAACACCCAGAGAGAAGGGGATAGGTAGGAAGAAGAAGGGGGGTTATCTGTTTTTACCCTGTGAGGTGTGAGTGACCGACAGTCTAAGGAGCGACGACGAGCTCTTCCTCCGACGTATTACTCACAGAGAGGGAGGGTGAGAGGAAGACTGTTTAGTGTTTACATCAGTAATTACTGTTTTTACCTTCAGCTTTGTGATCAAAGTCTGTTAAAGCTCTCACACACACACACAGATGGACAAATATACAGATGTTTACACCAGGTGTTGGCTCGTGCCTGGTGGGCGTGGTTAACATTACGTCTTTGTGGGGATGATGAGCTCACGCTGCTGCCACACTTCCAGGAATGATGAGCTTGTTATGATCAGGTTGGTATTATGTCTACCTGATGTTACACTGACGGGCTCTTACAAGGGTTGTTATTTATTTATTTACTTAATATCAAGACAGCTTTACGCCTGGCCTAAGTGCTGCATAAAAACTGATGACCAGACAAATATGCAGATTTATTCTAGAAAACAAACTCCAGGGAGGACGAATGCCAATTTAACAAACAAAACTTATTTTCCTCTAACCAAACTATCTCACCTCTAATATATTAATAGAAATAAATCATTTACATCTAACCGCCTTTCAGCACAAAAAATAGAAACAGGAGAAAATCTGAATCTGAATCAACCAAACCACAGCAAGCAAACTAAACCAGTCAAACCAGACCAACATATCAAACCAGACCAACTAAACCAAACCAAACCATCTAATCCCGACCAACCATCAAACCAGACCAACTAAACCAACCAAACCAGACCAACCTATCAAATCAGACCAGCTAAACCAAACCAAACAGTCAACCAAACCAACTAAACCAATCAAACAAAACAACTGGCAAACCAGCTAAACAAGCTAACACAAACATGCACATGAACTACTAAAGTTCCTCTTTTTTTCTAAAAGTAAATCTCTAATCACATATCCATTTACAGAAGGAGAACAAAGATTGATTTTAGGCGTCTCTGCTTTTTCTTTTACTTAATCATTCATAACCACAGAAAAACAAAGCATGAGAAGAAACAGTATAATTCCTATAATATGGAGATAGGAGGGACGAAAGGCAGAGACCCAACACACCTGGATGCTGTCTAGATGTATGAACAGATCGTGTGTCATAAAGACGTCAGTGCTGCGTCACTTTAAAGATAAAAGGAAGAAAGTATTTTTTTCCTTTTTGTCAGAAATCAAAGGCTTAATGAAGAGACCTTAAGTGAGACAGAAAATAAGATGCTGACATGACACGTCTGTAATGGTTTCAGTGTGTCTGGGTTTAGAAGTATGATAAGTCCCAGATCAAAGAGAGGACCACAAAGTGAACCAGAAACCGTCCGGAATTATGGCGGTCCAAAAACTGATAGATGACAGCTGGAACATCTACAGGGTTATTTTATTTGTAAGATTTTTTTATTATCTTTAATTTAATAATTAATTATCTGATTGTTTTTCTGCTTTGCCCATTATTACATTCGATGAATGGGACGCTTTTACTCCTCAAGGCCTCTATGACGTATTCACCTGAGACAATCTGAAGATAATTATTGCTGCTAGCATGAAGTGCTTATGATATTTTTTGGCCTAGCCTCTCTTGAGGGGTCATAAGTTGAATCCTTAAGGGCTTACAACACTCAAAGAAAGAGCTGTCGTGTGATATATATGTTACATTTCAATCACCTGTGGTTGTTTTGGCATCTTAATCACATCATCCCCGCTCGTCGAGTCATTTGCTCGTTTTTGAGGAAATGAATGTACACATTTTATGTCACACAAAGCATCCGAGTAAAGGCCTGTGTCCAGCTAGCGTTTTAGCTTCTTTTTTCAATTGTTCCCAATGAGGACAGTGTTTTCTGCAACATACTGCCGCCCAGAGAAAAGCGTCTTTCTTGCGAGACAGCCTTTTTTGTGTGGTCGCACCGAGTTTAAAAACGTTCAACTTCTCAGAAAGGCAATGTTGACTTCACCAGGACTCTTTTCAACCAGCCAACCATATGAAAAGATCTGTCAGGTCCTTACTCCCCGTCTGATCAGAGCCCTGATAGCGTGGCCATCGTTTAACGGAGCAGTGTCGGTCATACAGCGGCCATTTTCAAGAGATGCTACATTCAAGCGCTCCCGTGTGCACAGTCAGCGCTTTTCTGCCCAGAAGAAAACACCAGTTGGACACAGGCCCTTACTGCAGCTTCTGTCAAATGTGTGAAAGTACAGTTTTCACACTTGAAGAACTTTGTTTTATTTAACTTCTGTAAAACCTGTGTCATCTTGTCTGACGTTTTATCATCCCACTTTGGATTTTAGGATTTTACTCTTGAGGTAGAACCACGAATTGCATCGTGGTTATGATGATGATGATGATGATGTTAGAAATGGAAATGGCTTCATGCTCTTCCCCTTTCATACGACATTAGATTCCAGACAATCTGATGTCTGCAATGACCTCAGCATGGCCTTGGATTGGACAGGGAGATGGCTGAGAAGGGCATGGCAGGAAGACGGGGAAAAGATGGGCGTTTTAAGACCCCTTTGTGATGACACTGCAGAAACAGCACAGTCACCTTTTTCTGATGTTGCATTAAATAAATAGTTTGGATTCATTCAAGCAGAGTTGTTTGAGGTACTTGTCTATAGTAGCCACAGGAGAAGCTGTCATCTCGACCCCTTTATTGAGAAACCGGCCCCCATAGAAGCTAGGCTATACACGGCTTTGATAAGGTTAGCATAACATGTGGACCATGTGTTGTGTCATTTTACAAAAACAAAACAAAACAGTGCAAACTGAAAATTTACATCCATCCAAATATGCATTTTCTTCCGCTTATCTGAGGCCGGGTCGTCGTGGCAGCAGGCTAAGCGAGTAGACCCAGAAGTCCTCCTGCCCAGTGACATTTTCTAGCTCATCTAGGGGGGGATTTCCAAGGTGTTCCCAGGCGGGAAGGGATATATAATCCTTCCAGTGCGTTCTGGGTTTGACCCGGATGTCCTCCCAGTTGGGCATGCCCGGAAGACCTCCAAAGGCAGGCGACTAGGAGGCATCTGAAACAGAAACAGATGCCCGAACCAACTTAACTGACTTCTTTCGATGAGAACGAGTAGCATCTCTACTCCAAACTCCCCCGCATGTCTGAGCTCTTCACCCTTTCTCTTAGGCTAAGTCCAGACACCCCCTCCAGAGGAAACTCAATTCAGTCGCTTGTATCCACGATGTCATTGTATTGGTCACTGACCGTAGCTCATGACCACAGGCGAAGGTTTGAATGTAGATTGATAAATCGAAAGCTTTGCTTTCCGGCTCAACTCCTTCTTCACCATGGCGATCTGGTACAACACCTGCATTACTGCAGGACTGCAAAACTTACATCCATCCATCCCATATATTAACTGCTTTTCCCATTTCGGGTCACGGGGGTGCTGGAGCGATCCCAGCTGTCATTGGGCGAAAGGTGCGGTCACACCCTGTTGGCCAGGCAGTCACAGGGCTGACAAACTTATATTGTAGTCACATTTCTATTCAAGGTTCATAACCCTGGGCTCACAGTTTACAAATATCCATCACCAGAACCTTCGACTGGTTTCTCCATCAAGCGTCAGTGCTGAGCTGGATCTCCTGAGTAATACTTACTTTGGACAAGTGCCTCAGACAACCTGCTTCAACCCTGCGTCACTATCCCTTCAACACATACAAACAGTGAAGTACGAACTTAGAAACAGTTTGCTTAAGGGCTGATGAATCTTCCCACTGTCACCTTGTTCTGTTGTAAGCGGTTTAAGAAATGTAAACAACAGATGATAGCGTGAGCAAACATTACGAACCTACCTAAGCATGTTTAATCTGTTTTAAATGACGAAGGTCAGACAGTAAACACACATGTATATATTCACATGGAGTAAGTATATGAAAGGAACAAAGAAATAAACAGAACAACTTTCAAATAAATGAAACTACAATTCTCCTCTGTAGACGGAAAAAGGTGGAATCGGCCCACAGCCGCTGCATTTGTGCTTCTGTGGTTGTGTTGTTTCACTCTGCTGTTTGTGATTTGAGGTTCGGTTGATGTGTGTCGATGTGGCATTGGCAGAAAAGCGCATGTGTGTGTGTGTGTGTGTGTGTGTCCTTGTGTTTTCAACAGGTAAGTGTTGTGTACTCTCTGTCTCAGTCTTAGTTATTCATGTTATCTTTCCCGCTCTCTCTCTCTCTCTGGTCATCTCTTTCTTCTCTGCTGTCTGACAAACTGTCCTCCTTTCTATGTTTTGCTTACCCCCACTCCTCTTTGTAATTTCATTTGTCTTTGCTACCTGAGCGCTCCTCGTGTCTTCAGCGGTATCGGTCTGTTTCATGCTGCTGCAGCAACACTTCTTGCCAGTCCAGGCAGCATAGATATAAATGTTTGAATCCAAATGAACAAAAACCTGTCTGTCCATTTGACCTCATCACCCCATTTTAACTTTGTACTCTTTACATTTTAATCCTCCTGAAGTTAAATAGCTCCACCCAGGGGTGAAAGTAGTTTCAAACTCAAGCCGGTACGACGACCACGACCTTCATCGCTTCTTATTGTTCAACTCTCCTCGGCTTCATGCATCCTTAAAATAAATGTTTCAATATTTAAAACCTATATGGAGTTGAAAGGAATAAAACGCTTGAAATTGATGTCCCGGGACAATAAGTCAAATGCTTTCAGAGGCGCTGTGTGAAGTCGCATGGCGTTGAAATGAGTGACAGAGCGATCCCTGATCGTCACCTCACACACAGCTTGTCTGAGCTTCTGTCAGTGCTGTTGGAATAAAACAGAATATCGTGAAACATCAAAACGTATTCTGCTACACATTTTTACTTGGGAGATTTTGCAAACAACATAAACCTGCCAAAACTCCACAGCCCTCAATATCCGTCAGCTGTAGCGCGCTGGAGGAAGCTCGAGCTCACGTTAATTAGCAGTCATGAAGGTGTCTTCGTCCAGCACGGATCAAAACAAAGCACAGACAGTTCAGAAGGAATATCGGAACGACTTAGAAGTAATTATTAAGGAGAAAAAGTGCCTGGTTTTGAATGTGGGTTTTGACAGGCAGCTGCTCCCGCCTCTTTCCAGTACTGCGCAGAACGCAGGAACGGACCAAACCGGACCGTACTGGACTACTTTCACCCCTGGTTCCACCAATCCTTTTATCATAGTGTTAATATACTAATCCTGAGAGGTTTTTTTATTAGCTGCCTAGACTGGTTTGTTGATGTCATGATGGCCGCTGACTGTTGTCTGAGCTCTTTCGTTTGATTGGCGGTGTTTCGATGCTTCCTGCTAAGCCTGGCACCACGGTCGCCATGTTGGATTGATGATGGACTTGTCCCGCCCACTGCTTCTTCTGCAGCCATAGTGCTTGATTTGTATTGATCAGTAACTAACAGGTGCTTATTCCTCCCTCTCTGATGGTTAACAGCGAGCAGACGAGAGCATCACCATTGACACCACCCTGTTGGTGCATTTCTTTGGGAAGAAAGGGAAGGCGGAGCTTACGTTTGATGACTTCTACAGGTAAGAAAATGTGCAGTTGACACCTTAAAATATTGGGCTTCTGTTTTAAACATTAACCAAATAACCGGGTTATCTTTCCTTAAACCCCCCCCCCCCCTTTTCCTGTTTTTATTGCTTTTTGTGTTTCAGGTTTATGGATAACCTTCAGACAGAGGTGTTGGAGATAGAGTTTCTGACCTACTCTAAAGGGATGACCACCATCAGTGAAGAAGACTTTGCCAAAATCCTGCTGCGCTTCACCAACGTGGAGAACATCAGTGCCTACCTGGAGAACGTTCGCCATTGTATACCTGACGAGAAAGTAAGGCATCAAAACAACAAAACACCATAGAAAGTACTCTTAGCTTAAACCACTTCAAAAGTACAAAATAAAAGCATAAAAAAAAATACTGTTTCAAAATTGCAAAATAATGGAATTTTAACACTCTTGGTATCGAATGCTTCTTAAGTATTGGAAATTTTGACATCCTTAGTTGTCTGTATAAAACATGGACGTTGCCTCAGTGATGTCATTGATTGGTTTCTGAAAAGCCATTATGAAGCCTGACTATTGCGTTAGCCATAGTGGAATGCAAACTTTTATTCCATCAAGAAACAGAAAAAAAAGAGAGGTAGTGATGAGGCAGGCGGCAAACAGCGAGAACACACCCACCTGTCAGTCAAATGAGCCACACCCCTAATAACATTGTGGTTCAGGAAGTAAGATCTCGTTAGTTTTCCCAATGCGGATTTGATTATTAGCCATAATGTCATAACCATCATAGGTAGACTGACCATGAGCTACCTGAGAGTGAAGCTATGATTTATGCTCCTGTAGGAGACACAAGGTCGTCTGAGATCAATCTCGTTTAAGAACTACACGGTTTATTCACGATATCGGGGCAAAGAACTACACTACCCTACTAAAAGACAAAGAGTAAGGTATTTTACCTGCTTGTATCTCGAGATAACACTTGTTATGAGTTGACACTATACAAATAAAAATTGATTGATTGATTGATTGATTGATACCCACAATCATAGAGTGCCACAGAGACGTCTGTGATTGGTGGAGCTCGCTGTTACTTTGTCCATGTTTCATGCCCCTCGGCGGCGTATGCAATGGACAGTTTTTGTTAGCAGGCTAGCTAGTTAGTTAGCTAAAAGGAAACATACTAATAACCTTGTCATGCCACAGTGAATGTAATTTATATATTCAACAACACAAACTACAAGATAGAGCAACACTTGTATAAACAGCATAAACACGATAACAATGGCTTAAGTCACATTTAAAAAGACGCAGTTTTTTGTGCCAAATCAAATGTTTCATAGTCACGAGTATTGGGGTAGCAGGTTGTCATGGTAACATGCATTAATCTTTGGCATTTGGAGACTGCCACAAGGGGTCTCTGGGAACTGCAGTTTTAATCGTCAACACCAGAGGTTACCGCTTGTTCAGCCCACACTTAGTTAAAATTGTGGCATGCTGTTTTTTAAATTTCTATAATCTCTATCAGTACATTACAAAGCGGTGTTGGATTGTTATCAAGCTTCCTCGATCCTTTGTGTTTCTGTTTGATTCCTTCCTCCTGTTTTTATAGTCCTTCTCTCCTTCCAGCCATCTACGTAGAGCAGCCGAAATTTCCCAACACTCGTCTCTGCCTGAGGCTGTTGTGGCTCTCCACGCTTCAGCGCTGCCTCACTTGACCACACACCTACACAAAAACACACACACACACACACACACACACACACACACACACAAACACACACACACACTACCACTTGACCACACCTCCAGCTCTATGTGAATGAAAATGGTCTATCTATCTATCTATCGCCCTTTTCATACTGCCTTTTTTTTTATGCAAAAGTGCCGTAACTAAGCTCAGCCTTCATCACATCCTCGCACGTTCATATTGATTCCACGACAGCGTCACATTGCCGTTCCAGTCTGTGAATTTACATTACATTTCGGCTTTGTGGAAGCACGGCGCAGCAGGAGCTCCACATTCACTCACAGTCAGACATGCACATACACACACACACAGCGCTGCGCTCCCTCGCTGGCTCAGCTGATCCAGTCTCTCCTCTGTAACGCCCTGTTACTACCTCTGAGGACGGGACAGAGGGGGGGGGGTCACTTAGTCCCCCCCATAACGCCCAATTTCTCCTCCACTCTAGTCAATGATTGAGTTTCCACAGCGCGCGGTGTGGTCTGTCTCCGGAGCGTACCAGCAGTGCCACTACACTCTGCTCCCTTTTAAATACGCTGTGAGTCTATTTTCGCAGTACGCTGCATGCACGCGTCGAGCTGGACAGAATAGAACGACCCGAGCAGGAAGTTAGATAGGGAAACACACAAAGCGTCCGGTCAATTTCAAGTTAAAACACAACATACAGACCCCTTATCGTGTATATCCAACATGACGTCAAAACAGGCACCGTACGAACTACAAGTCATCCTCAGAAAGATAAAGCAACATGTTTTTTGCAGGTTCTTCTCTTTATTCCTGTGTGATCTTGTAGTTGCAGCTCACGCTCCAGAAACAAACCTAGTGGGGCGGCGGAGCACACAGTATGTGGAAATTGGGGGTTACAACTCCGCAAGGGAGGGTTAGGATTAGGGAAGACAAATCGTCAAAGGGGCGTAAATGTTGCGGCTTGAAACGGCAGTCTGAACAGGGCTTCTCAATCTATACAATCAATCTATACAAATCAGATAAATAAAAATCTACACATTGACGTGTTGTTTCTGTGCAGCCCAACACTTTCTCTGTCCCTCCCTTCTTTCCTTTTCATGCTGTTGAAGAAGCAGGTTGGTTTTCTGCCTCGTACAACACACTAACCTGCAGTCACAACCTGTCAGTGTTTCCTGCTCTTCAGTTACCTCGCCACCTTTGTTTAGCTAACTAAAGACACCGCTACCGGGTTGTTTATTTTTGTATTGATCTGCATCTACTCTTGTGAATGTAAAAAGAGTGCTTCCCTCACTTCTATGATGATATTAATCTAGTTTAAAGAGGACATATTATCCCCCTTTTCCACCTTTTCAAACAGTCCCCTGTGGTCTAAATGAAACATCTGTGCTGTGCTTTGGTCAAAATATAACATGACTCAAGCACCAGAGGAGGTTTGTGACCCTGTATAAACCAGCTCTTTCAGAATGCTCCATTTTGGTGTGTGTGTCTCTTTAAATGCAATGAGCCCCCCCTGAGTTTTCGTGGTAGACATCACTCCTCTGTAGAGAGAATAAAAATGGCGGACCTGCGCAAAAGTTTTGTTCTAGGTTGGGGGAGGAGTCCATGGGTGGAGATACCAGGGGAGGGGAGGAGATTTTTTTTTTTATCTAAGTCCCAATGTGACATCACAAGCTGAGCACACTTGAAACGGAGCATTTTTCTCTGTGTTATAATACTTATGTAGACCACAAACAAAGGACTGGATGGGTTTATTTCACATGTTGTGGGTCTGTAGACACTCAGGTTACCCAAATATATGTTCAACAACACTGTAGAAGAGGATTTTTCATAATATGTCCCCTTTAAGGTTTTTGTTGATTCACAGCAGAGAGCATGTGGCAGTCACAGCGACTTGTTGAATGGCTTCAGCATTAAGCCTGTTTGCAGACACATCAGGATTCTGATCCCGCCATTAATGACTTTGAACGCCATTAATGGGCCTTTGCAGTAATTGTTAAACAGAATGCATTGCAGTCAGATGCTTT
Organism: Labrus bergylta; assembly: GCF_963930695.1. Classification (NCBI taxonomy): domain Eukaryota; kingdom Metazoa; phylum Chordata; class Actinopteri; order Labriformes; family Labridae; genus Labrus; species Labrus bergylta. The sequence continues at coordinate 12,657,440 of NC_089195.1, read as the reverse complement.
TATTTTGGCGGGGTTGATACTTCAGACAGCGGAGTGGATGGGCCTCCTGGAATGCTGAATGCATGCCTGTCGAGGTCCCTTTGGATGCCAGTCCGCACTGAAACACTGTAGTACTCTTCACTTTCACGCTGCTGCGGTGGTCGATGTCACATGTGCCGTCTCTGGTGTTTCAGGGAATCACCTTCGATGAGTTCAGATCCTTCTTCCAGTTTCTTAACAACCTGGAGGACTTCGCCATCGCCATGCAGATGTACAATTTCGCCTCTCGCTCCATCGGACAAGGTATGTTGGATGTCATCCTCAAAACGCATTAGCCCTCTTTCTCTCGTTTGGGCAGCTAGAGGGTTAAAATCCGCTTCCCTGTGTGTGTTGTGCTTTATGTGTCATTCTTCTGTCTCTTGCAATACACTGTTTTGTGTTGTCTGCCCGCCTGGCATCTCAAATCTCACTTCTAAACAAGGCGCTTCCTCAACTTTAAAATCCCCCCTTGCTTCCATCACGTCTGTACGCCTCTCTTCATCAGCTACTGACATCAAACAAAGACAGCCAATAGCAGAAAGCGCCCTCTGCAGGAAAAAAAAAAGAGTATCTCAGTATAATCTGAAATAATTTAAGTACATTTACTCTCCTACTAGATGAGTTTGCCCGAGCGGTTTATGTGGCCACGGGGCTGAAGCTGACACGTCACCTTGTAAACACCATCTTCAAGATCTTTGACGTCGACCACGACGACCAGCTCTCCTACAAGGAGTTCATCGGGATAATGAAGGACCGGCTGCACAGAGGAGCCAGGGTGAGAAACACACAGATCAGCACAAGAAGAGGTTGAATAAGGGTCGTCAAGATAGCACATTTTTTAAGTCAATTCTTGTTCATGTTGGTCCTTTGTTTCAAGTTTTTTTTTTTGGGGGGGGGGGGAAGAAGGTTGGGAACCACTTAAAGTATACCTTGAATAAAATTGTTAATTTTATAAGGATGGACATGAAATAGCTGTTTGAAAATCTACACAGAGCAAGATAGAGAAGGTTGTGCTTTTCTTCAGGAGGTCAAATCTTGGTCATGAAGGTTCAACAGCTTTAATGTTGCTGTGACGACATGAACTGGAAACCACCTTCTAGAACCGCTGAGTAATCTCAGCAAGAAGGAACACTGCCCTCTGGTGGTGAATTCAGATACAACAGAAGTAAACCCCTGCACATGAAAAGTCACAAACTGGAACATTTCAATAAAAAGTGAACCTTAATTGTGTTCGTTTCATGACTCTTTTAGTTCTTTGATGCTCTTTGGCCTCGCAGTCTTGGCTTATTAACACACCTCTCTCTTTGTCTCCCTCTCTCCTTACCTCGTTTGCTCCCACACTCACCTGTGCTGCTGTTATTCCGACTGCTCCTGCGTCCTTTCTACATCTTTGCTGCTTCGTACCTCTCCTCCTTCCTCCCTTTCTTCCTGCCATGACGTCTCCTCGACCTCCTCTCAGGGTTATAAATCTGTGGAGCGTGCCACCTCTTTTAAGTCCTGTCTGAAGAAGGAGCTGGCGAGCAGATAAGTACCACTCACAATTCAAATGCTTGCTTGCACTCATAATAGCCACTGTTTGTTGTTTTAAGTTTTGTATCCAGAGTGAGTGATGAGGAGAGTTTGAGGAGTATTTAGAGCCCGTACCATGTTAGACCACACGTCTCAAGCCGTGATATTTACGCCCATATGATGTTTTGCCTTCAATCTGAGTCAGTCACTATGGGGGGATGAAGTGATCCACACTCTGTCCCCTCTTCAGAGGAGTGAGACAGCATCGGCAAGCCAGACCACGTCACAGACCACATCCCCTATCAGCTGCTCCTGTGAGCGTTTGTGTGTTACTCCCACTCTACTCTCTTCTGTTTCTGGGTTCGGCCGGCTCAGCTCGAGACCCAGGATTATTACAAAGAGAGAAAAAGATAGACCTTTATCTGACCTCAAAACCGGGATGCAGGCCAGGTTGGTATGGTCTCTGCATCAGGCAAAGAATCTAACCTCTAATCCATGTCCTAATTGTTAACATGGAGAAGGCAGTTTTATGGTTTATGATATTTACTGCAGCCCCTCAGTAGAGGGCGCTCTAAATCTTTTGGCTTCATATGAGGTACTTAATGTCTGTTCTTTATACAGTCTCAGATCCTGACTCAGTACTTGGTCCTTCTGTGGTGCACAAACGGCAATGGGAAATTTGAGTTTAAAGGCAGGGTTGGTAATTTCCTCCAGATCCACTGTTTAAGATTTTGGTTGAAATTGTCTTTAGGTCCTGACAGAAATAATAACTCAAGTTCTCTGAAAAAGGAACAAAAAAAATCTATCATCTGTATCAGTTGTAAGCCTGTAAAATCTTCAACCAATGTCTGCCACGAGGTACCAAACTGAAGAACCAATTACGCCTCCCTGTCTCCCTGCTCGCTCTCTACCTCTTGCGTGCTCTAGCCCACACTCAAAGAGCGTCACAGATGACAGAGTTTATACTGAGTTTACTTACTGCTGAATGAGACATGAGACGACGTAGCTTCTACACAACGTAAGAGATGAGCTGAGGTCCACTTCTGGAGAAACGGCACTCGTTCATGTAAGTGAGGGGGCGTGGCTTATGAGGGAGCACAGAGGGGAGGTGGTGGGTGCAGATGGAGCACTGAGGGAATGCTACTTTCAAAATCATGCTAGTTTTTGAAAATTACCAACCCTGTCTTTAAAGTGACTTTTACCAGATGTATTATTCTTCCATTTTATTAGTTAAGTGTCTCTCATAATCTACCCCATTACATTTTCTCAACTTTGTTTTTACCCTAAAACAACCTGGAACATCGTTTTTTATTACAGGAATACTTTTTTTAATCTCTCTTGATGTACTTCACCTCACTATTCCATAACACGTTCTGGCTCTGTACGTCACTGTGCCTCTGTTTCTGTCCATGTGTACCAGGTGAAGGGACGACGCCACGCCTCCTTCTCCGACTGCGTCCGCTCTGAGGCCGGGAAACAAGTTCACCAGCTCTGGAGGAGGTTCCAGGAGAAGCCGTAGAAGAGGAGAGAGTCTAACGGCGGGCAATAAAAACACAAAAAATGAAGGAAGCATTTTGAAGTACGGGTTAAATTAAAGTGAGAAAACAACTCTGTGTCTTCAAGAGCAGACGTCCAACGCAGATGATAACTACAAGCATGACCGCACACAGCAGCTGACTGACTTCCTGTTTATTAGCAACATGACTCCTCTCCTCCTGTTTGTGACATAGATCTGATTCCAGTTATTATTATATAATATAACTTTATCCTCGATGCATGGTGCCTCCTTAACAGTCAGTGAGACTGTGACTTGTTTTTTAAATGGAGCTGTAAATGTGATGTTATGAAATGTAATTTATTCCGACCAGTGTACAAAAGCAAAGTTATTGTTTGAACGGCTGCACTACAAACTGAAGGAGCACAAATATAATGATATAACAATCACAACCCCATGTGATGATAAAATTAAACATGCAGGATTAACTACAGTGGTTTAAAGGAATACATTAGCAAAGAAAAAACACTAAAAGGTAGAATAGAAATGCTGTTAATTGTTTAGTCTTTAACCTAATCACTGATCTTTATCCGATATGTAATCTGCACCTTTGGACATGTTTGACCTGGATGTATCAGCATGAAAGACATCCATCCATTATCTAGACCCCTTTTCCTGCTCGGGGTTGCAGGGGGGCTGGAGCCGATCCCAGCTGTCATTGGGCGAGAGGCCGGGTTACACCCTGGACTGGTCAATCACAGGGCTGACATATATGGTGCATTCAAGTGATATCAGGAAAAGGAGTTTCCGGAAACTCCTTTTCAAAAAATGAGGTGCCCGACCTGCCGACTTGACGTCATATTCGTCATCACATCGAGGGAAAAATATGTTTAATTAATGTCGAGATACTTTTGATTAATTTACATATTGCACATCAACTTTTTGCTCAAATATAACTCATAACACAGACATTCACACATATTCTTCATAGCATCAACGCTGTTTGTTGCTGTTACAACATTCCAACTTTCTGAAGTCAGGAGAACGACTTCCCAAACTGGGACCATCCGAGGAGCACCTGAATGCAGCATAAGACATAAGACCACACTCACATTCACACTTAGGGGCAATTTAGAGTCAGCAGTTAACCTAACGAGCATGTCTTTGGACTGTGGGTGGAAGCCGGAGTACCCGGAGAGAACCCACACATGCACGGGGAGAACATGAAAATTCCACACAGAGAGACTCCTGTCAGACGGGGATTCAAACCAGGAACCTCCTCGCTGGGAAGTGACAGAGCTAACCACTGTGCAGCCCATAAGATATTCTTTATTCAATATTTATCACGACTTCTTTCTGAATACGTTGGCCTGTTTTAGGTTTGAATACTTTATGCAGTATATGTGATGGAAATCTACAGAGGTGCCTTGTATTCATTATCTACGTTATCTGAAAAACTGACATTAAACCAGACTTGTTGCAAATATTTCACCCCTCCCCATGTTACTTTTATACGGTGGCCCTGGAGGTCAACTGCACAAATATTTCATGACTGCAACAAACATTTCATCAGACACCTAAAACATTTCACGAAATGCAAAAATATTTCAAGGACAGCAAACATTTCACTTACTTAAAAGAAAAATAATTAACCTGCGAACAAATATTTGAGAAACCAGTAAGGGTCAGACTTTACTACTTGTTTTTGATTGGACTGAACTCAGGTTAAAGAAGGAGAAAGAGTTTGAGGAAGCCATCGTTAAGGAGCAAGATACTGCGTTTGGAAACAGCAGTCTTAATAATGCAAAATAAATTTGGTCTCACATCTGTCTGAAATCTCTCCCATGTACGGGTCCTAAATACTCCTCAAATGGTATTACTAGATGCAAAATTGAAAAGGAATACTACAAAAATAGTGAATAGGCTATCATGACATCCTGTTGAAATGTGATCATACTTTTCTGGAAAGTTAAGTAATTTGAGTTCAACGCTTGAGCGTGGGTTTCAGTGACATTTCAGAAAATATTTCTAAATTGATTTGGTGCAAAAAACGCTATCGAAAACGAAGAAAATGGCGAAAACTGAAGACTTAATATTATTTTCAAAGAGTTAAGGAACTACGCATCCCACAATCCACTGCGATTCCAACGAGACCCAAACAAACGATAGTTTAGCGTTTCTTTCTGAACACGGACTTTGTAGCTACATTTTTTTCTTAAAGTGATTAAATTGTTAATAATAATGTTAATAGGATTTTAAATTTCGGAACCGCACTGTTGAACTTTATTTTTTTGAGTAGTTACATAATTTGACCTCGTCGATAATTAAATGTTGTCCTCTTTCTGTGACCAAACATAAAACTGAAAACCAACGACCATGCAGTCAAGTCTACAGTAACCTAAAGGCAAATGTTTGCGTAAATTAAGTCAATTAAAATAATGTACACAGAGTATCGGAAGTCAGCTTCGACCACCCATTAACCTGTTAAATTCATCTATACAAACGATGGTTAATGCTCTTATTACACAGGCTGATCTGGTATTGAAAGTGTATGCGGAACTATACCTCTGTCTCTGCACAAGTTTCTGTCAGGAGCATTACAAACAACGCACCATCTGCCCCCTGAATCTCACGTAAAGTACAACGTTATTCATTTTCGTACATTAAACGTTGTCACTGTCTGGTCGTTACGAAATAAACAAAAAAAGCTGGTCAATTTACAAAGTTATGGCAAGTTAGAACCATAGGTTAGAACAGACACATATCTTAATATTTCATGGTGAAAACATCTACCGTCCATTACTCGGTTCGCAAAGCATTGTGGGTTGTTCACAATCCAAATCACCACCATCAGCTGTAAAAACACAAGAAGGTAATTATGGTGATCTCTCCGGTTAGTTACGATTAAACGTTTCCATCGGTCACCGGTCTTTCACTAGTTTGCGACAGTAACGATGAACCATGAGTGAGAGTGATCTCCCCGCACATCACTCACTGCTCTCTTCTGATTATCTAGTTAAGACTATACTTTCAGGGATCATTTCTATAGTTTCTGACTTGAGAAATGTGTTTCTAAAGTGTTTGGTCTCGCTAACCACGATGATGAGTCGTGATATTCTCTTCTGAGCGTGAAGCGGACACAGAATAATGATTCACTTCATATGTTCTCTGTCATTGATGATCGTTCATAACTTCCTTTGTGGAGTTTTGAGGAAGAGAATATGATCAGAGTGGTTACCATTTGTGTGAAAGTAATATAATGAATTGTACAGTCAATATACGGAGAAAACTTTAAAACGCAGACCTATGCAACCGGTTCACGCCGTTTTGGTAAACTTTAAACCTGATAATACTCTTACAGAACAGGAATAAGACTCGGTTGTCAGAGTGGTTGAGATTGTTCTGATAATTGTTTTCCTCATTATTGTGTTTCAATTAAGGGGGCGATGTCTCCTCAAAACTAGTGATGGGAAAAGCAGTTCTTTTCAGTGTACTGAATCAGTAGAATCATTTCAGTAAAGTGATTTGTTCAAAAGATTCGTGCACCGAATCGTTTAATACTTCTCTGCAGCTCTGTCTGTGAATCAGAATTTAATAAACTGAAACACGGCCAAACGTTTAGTTCTGCTCGCGATCGTACTGAGAACAGCCGGTGGTGAATAATAAACTAATGAGCTGAGAATTTAGTTGGATAAAGCTACAGTTTGCAAACTGAAAGCTGCTAAAACAATCACATTTATTTTCCCCGACCGTTCTGTTCAGTACGTTCAGTACACAAATCACTCACTGACTGACTGACTGAGAGGAAGAGAGAGACTCACGTCGGAGCTCAAGTTCAGTTCGTTCAGTGAACGAAACTCTGACTGAACGTGAACGAGCGAGACTGCGAGTCACCAGCCACACACACACACACACACACACAGTACTGACTGAAACACGATGGTTAGTAGATGTTAAAACAGTCAGCTGAGTGAAATTTAGTTGGATATAAAAGCTGTTTGTAAACTGACGGCAGCTATAAAAAGCACATACATTTCCGCGACACCTAAATGTTAAATAATATATTTTCTACTTCCTCAATTTTGGAGACATGAGAGGGAGAAGTAGGGGCGGGCTTTAGTGAAACAGAGCTCCCGACCGACTCCGTCCTGTTGGTTCAGTCAGTACGTATCACTGACATGAAAGGAGAGGGAGGGTGGGCTTTGATCGACTCTTACGGTCAGGAGAGAGAGACAAGAGACGGGAGAGAGGAGAGAGAGTTGAGAAATGAACGACTCTTTTCAGTAAGTGATTCAGTTCAGTTCGTTCACCCAGATGATTCGTTCGTTTTGAACGGATCGTTCATGACCGACACATCACTACTCAAAACCCTCATCAGCAACAACATTTTTAATTTAATCCCTGAAGATAATTCTGGTTTACACTGTGTTATTGTGAGACATGTTTCTCACATCCAGGCCCGAAGTACACACACAAACATGATCTGTGGATATGCACTAGTGGAGATATGTGCGAGTGGGGCTGCTACACAGGGAGTGCACCAGAGCTGTTTGGTGCCTTGCTCTGCAGTACTCTGGAAGTGCCCTGGCACCTCTTCAGCTAACAGGCACAAGGACGTGAACCGACTATCCTCCGGTTTCCAACCCAAGTCCCTACTGAGCAACTGCCGCCCAAAACATGATCCCAAAAGTAAGCTTGATGCTTCTTTTTGACGGCAGCAGCAGTCACACACACACACCCAGGGGTGTCATGCAAGCTCAAATTACGTGTGTGTGTGTGTGTGTGTGTGTGGGGGGGGGGGGGGGTCGAGGGGTCCTTCTCTGAAATAACAGAAAGATTGGCTCCCAAGCTAAAAGGATTAAAGTATTCAATCATCTAAATAAATTAAAACCAGATATATGCCTTCTACAAGAAACTCACCTGACAAAATCTAACAACTTCTGCTTAAATTCAACTGGATTCTGTCAGATATTTTCTTATAATTCAAGACAAAGAGGTGTATCCATACTGATCCACAAGAAAATATCACTAACTAATTCCTCCACCATCATTGACCCAGAAGGAAGATACATCATCTTAAACACGTCCATTAACAATACTAATTTTACTATTGCAAATATTTATGGACCCAACACAGATGAACCCTCTTTCTTTCACAGATTCTTTACATCATTACATAACTTCACAAACTCAAAAATAGTAATCGGAGGCGACTTTAATACAGTCCTCAACCCCACAATAGACCGCTCAGGAACTGGAAGCAGAAAATGGAAATCCACAGAAACAATAGTACAATACATGGAGGAGCTTGGACTTGGCGACAGTTGCCGACTTAACAACCTAACAGCAAAATAATTCACATATTTCTCACCACTCCATCACTCTTTCTCCCGTATATAGATTTTTTTCTCATAAGTAAATCAGTCATACAGGACATAACAGATACCTCAATCCATCCGATTATAATAAGTGACCACGCTCCAATCTCCTTACATCTAAACAGCAAGCAACTCCATAAACAACCAACCAGATGGCAATTCAATCTCTCACTACTAAAAGATCCAAACTTTGACACAGCTATAAAGGAAGAGTGGGCATCCTTCATGGACATTAACGACACTCAAAATAACTCACCATCACTTATCTGGGAAACCGCAAAAACAGTTATTTGAGGCAAAATCATTTGATACTCATCTTACAAAAAGAAAACAGAGATAGCACATGAGCACAACCTAGAGCTTAAAATTAAAGAAATAGAAACGATCTATGCACAAACGCCAACAGAAGAGAATCTAAATAAACTTAGGAAATATAAATTAGAAATGTCAGACATAATAAATAAAAAAACAAAATTTCTAATCCAACAACTCAAACACAAGCACTATTTTTATTATGACCTATTTATTGATTTATTTCCTCTCCCTATATTCATATCATATTCATCATCATAAATTCTCATCACAGCCACTCTCATTTTTCATGCATTTCTTTTTCTTTTATTTATTTATTTTCTCTTTCTCCAATCCAGATGATTGTCTGTTTTTCTTTGGTTGCCTTCTTTTATTCATTATTTATGTATTTTCTGTTTCTCTTATAATTATAATTACTACTGCTATCACCCCGTGTCAACAAACCTTTGCTGTTTTTTTCTTCTTTTTACTATTATTATCATAATTACTACTGTACACTCCTGTAACTATTGCTTCCAATATTGATATTATCTCTATTATTTACCATTATTCGATATTATTATTATTTTTTTCTCTCTTGCTTTATATATATATATATATACATATATATATATCTCTTTTATTATTATCATTTTTATTTTGTACTATCATTATTATTATTAAAATTTTTCTCTTTTTCTGGTATTAGTGGTATGTTGAGGGGGATGAACCAACAGACCCCAGTATGTTAGGTCAGGACACACCTGCTCCACCACCATCACACTCAACACAGGCGTACCACAGGGCTGTGTGCTGAGCCCATTCCTCTACTCCCTCTTCACCCACGACTGCAAACCTGTACATGGATCCAACACCATCATCAAGTTTGCGGACGATACAGCGGTGATTGGCCTCATCAGCAACAACGATGACACGGCCTACAGGGAGGAGGTACAGCATCTGGCCGCCTGGTGTGCTGACAACGACCTGCTCCTCAACACCAGCAAGACGAAGGAGATCATCGTGGACTTCAGGAGAGAAAGAGGAAGCACGCACAACCCCATTCACATCAACGGGATGGCTGTTGAACGTGTCTCCAGCTTCAAGTTCCTGGGGACCCACATCACAGAGGACTTCTCCTGGTCCACTAACACCTCCAGTCTGGTTAAGAAGGCTCATCAACGCCTCTTTTTCCTGAGGACACTGAAGAGACACCACCTGTCTTCAGCTGTACTGATGAACTTCTACCGCTGTGTGATCGAGAGCATCCTGACCAGCAGTGTCACAGTCTGGTACGGAAACTGCTCTGTCACAGACCGTAAGGCGCTACAGCGGGTGGTAAAAACCGCCCAGCGCATCACAAGGTGTCCACTTCCTGCCATTGAGGATGTCCAAAGAGCACGCTGTCTGCGGCGAGCTCATGGCATCCTTAAAGACTCCTCCCACCCTGCCCACAGACTGTTTACCCTCCTGCCCTCCGGCAGGCGCTTCAGAAGCCTCCGGACCAGAACCAGCAGACTGAGGAACAGATTTTTCCCCAGAGCTGTTTCTCTACTGAACTCTACCCCCCGAACTCTGAACTCTGTCTCTCTCTCTCTCCGCACCCTGCTGAGCCCCCCCCCCTTTCCCCTGCATATCACCTCACACCCATCATCCCCCCACCACTCCTCCTGGTCACACACACACATCTCTCATCCACCTGTATTATTGTATTATAGTATGTTCATATTATGTCCATATTCTTTATATTATCTGTAAACTAGTATAGCATGCTCACTGCACCTTAATCTGTATATTATAATCCTAAGAATACACTTATTTTGTAGCATTACTTATTTATAGCATTTATTTATATTTATTGCATCCCATTAATCCAGCCATCCAGATATACCTAATAATTCATTTTTTTGTCTACATCTGTAAATTTTGTAACTATTGTACATAGCACAGACTCTTGCACTTTCTGCTTATTTGCACTTCTGGTGAGATGCCAAACCTCATTTCGTTACTCTATACTTGTATATGTGTAATGACAATAAAGTTGAATCTCATCTCATCTCATCTCATGAAGAAAGCAAGATAATGAGAATTAAAATGATACACAACAAATCATAGTCAAACAATCTGGACAAATTACATTATTATTATTACAACATGATCTGCACTATTTATACTACTGTTATCAACACATAACCCAACAACACACTACACTGGAACACAATTAATATGGTCCATTACCCACTTTTTTTTGTTCTTTTTTATTTTTTCATTCTTCAATTATTCTAGTTTTCTTCTTTCCCTTTGTTTTGAATATGCTTTCTAGCTCCTCCTGGTGCCTCCATCCTCTCAGTGGTCCAGTGGTGTATCTCTGAACACTAAGGTTAAAAAAAGGATAACGATAATAATAACAAATACAAAAATATACAAATACATTAAAAAAAACAAAAAAAACAATTGCAATGATATGACTGATCATTTACAGTCTATTGATTGTGCAATCTACAGTCACTTGTCTTGTATTGTTCTGCATCACCTAATAAAAATAAAAAATAGAAAAATGAAATAACGGAAAGAACCACGCTGTTTTCTGCATTTTGAAATATTCACAATAAAAGGTGAAGTAGATATTATTTCTCGACCGGTCTTAAAGTCGGAGGAAACTTCAGTCAAATCATGAAACATTCCTCACATCCTAACTGCTCATTTATTTGTAACGTTGTTATCACATCTCTTCCATACTTTAAATATTTTCCATCATTACGACATGTTATATAAAAATTTAAAACATGATGATCTCTCCGGTTAGTTACGATTAAACGTTTCCATTGGTCACCGGTCTTTCACTTGTTTGCGACAGTAACGATAAACCATGAGTGAGAGTGATCTCCCCGCACATCACTCGCTGCTCTCTTCTAATTATCTAGTTAAGACTATACTTTCAGGGATCATTTCTATAGTTTCTGACTTGAGAAATGTGTTTCTAAAGTGTTTGGTCTCGCTAACCACGATGATGAGTCGTGATATTCTCTTCTGAGCGTGAAGCGGACACAGAATAATGATTCACTTCATATGTTCTCTGTCATTGATGATCGTTCATAACTTCCTTTGTGGAGTTTTGAGGAAGAGAGTATGATCAGAGTGGTTACCATCATTGTTAATGTAAATATATTATTTTTTAAGGCGTATCATACTTTTCGTTCGTATGTAGAGTAAAGCGTACTGTTAGCTTTCTTGAGAGTATGATAAAACGTAAAGTTTCCAGTCTAATCAGGAGTAGTGATGTGAAAAGCAGTTCTTTTCAGTGTACTGAATCAGTAGAATCAGTTCAGTAAAGTGATTTGTTCAAAAGATTCGTTCACCGAATCGTTCAGTACTTCTCTGCAGCTCTGTCTGTGAATCAGAGTTTAATAAACTGAAACACGGCCAAACGTTTAGTTCTGCTCGCGATCGTACTGAGAACAGCCGGTGGTGAATAATAAGCCAATGAGCTGAGAATTTAGTTGGATAAAGCTACAGTTTGCAAACTGAAAGCTGCTAAAACAATCACATTTATTTTCCCCGACCGTTCTGTTCAGTACGTTCAGTACACAAATCACTCACTGACTGTCTGACTGAGAGGAAGAGAGTGACTCACGTCGGAGCTCAAGTTCAGTTCGTTCAGTACACAAATCACTCACTGACTGACTGAGAGGGAGAGAGTGACTCACGTCGGAGCTCAAGTTCAGTTCGTTCAGTGAACGAAACACTGACTGAACGTGAACGAGCGAGACTGCGAGTCACCAGCCACACACACACACACGAGACATGATAGGGAGAAGTAGAGGCGGGCTTTAGCGACACAGAGCTCCCGACCGACTCCGTCCTGTTGGTTCAGTCAGTATGTATCACTGACATGAAAGGAGAGGGAGGGCGGGCTTTGAGAGACTCTTACGGTCAGGAGAGAGAGATACGAGACGGGAGAGAGGAGAGAGCGTTGAGAAATGAACGACTCTTTTCAGTAAGTGATTCAGTTCAGTTCGTTCACCCAGATGATTCGTTCGTTTTGAACGGATCGTTCATGACCGACACATCACAAATCAGGAGAGTGAGTTTAACCACGAGTAGAGAGCACATCAGGAAAATTTCTAGAGATAAAGAAGAATGTAATTTACCGTATTTGTGACATGTTATGATCAAATAACCAGAGTGTTCAAAATGTGTTGATAATGAAGTACTTGTCTATTTAGGATGGAAGTTGTTTTACATTTACAATACATTTAAATTCAGAGTAGAAATGTATACATGGTAAACAAATACAGTCGAATGCGTAAATAAAAAACTACGTAGTCCATGAAGTCCCAAAAAGTAAAAACAAAAATATAACCCTGTGCGCACAAGATTTTCTTTTTTCAATTTATTGGGCCTTACAAACAGACATACAAAAAAAACCCAAAAACAAATATACAACAAAAGAAACAATTTAAAAGCCAGCGGACAACATGACAACAACATATAGGGAATAGTTTAAACAAAAACCTTTAATTGGAAAACACATTCGTCGTTTTAATAGCTTTTATAGTAGTACTCGTTTTCTTTTCCAAATGCTGCCTTCGTGTGCACCTCGGGGATATTGTATTTACCGTATTCACGAGTTATTAGCTCATGAACGGCTCTCCAAAGTCGTCCTTAGATTCAACAATTGGGAAGTTTCGAGGATACCCGAGTTGTGACGTTTGCGTGACATTTCAGGAGAGAAAGCTTATGAAGAGAAGCAACAAAAGACGGTAAAAACGTATATTGTTAATAGTAGCATGTATTTCTAGAAGTTGCACATTTTTGTATTTGCATCCAGCCTACTAGTTGCAGCAAGCAGGCAATTGTTTAACTCTAAATCATGCCAGGTGAGTTTATTGACATTGATAACAACGTTTACCTGAAGCTCTTTTTATGTTCTTCATTCTGTGAGAGAACTTTAATACGTGCGGGTCGTCGTTACGACTGAAGAACTGGCAAGTACGACCTTTTCGAGGAGCACGTCAAGGCAGCATGACTCGGAAGTTACGCTTTGCTTACACCTACGGCGTGACGTCATACGTAAATAAGTTGATCAAGCTTCTGCTGCTTTCCTGAAAGGGGTTGTTGTTTTGTACACAGAATGATTTAGAGCTCGGTTAAGACATTAATGGAAACACTGACATTTTGTAGAAACTACCGGAGATAAACTCAGATTATCTGACACGGAAATTCACGAAGGCCTGACTTTGAAACGAATCTGAAATTAAGCCTCGTGCGAACAACAAACCGAAGCGCTAACAGGAGTTAGCTCACACGATCCTCCGTCACACCGTTTAGTCTCACTTTCTCTGCCATTTCGTCTCAAGTCGGGTTTTAGGACTCGGTCAACAAGTTCAGTCGGTGGTTTCGCCAGGAGAGGATGAACTGGCTTTTCCCCCTGTCCAAAGGCTCCGGACCGCTCCCACCTTTGAACAGCCTCCAGCAACAAAGACAGCGGCAGATCGAGTCCCTGAAAGCCGCTCACCCCAGGTAACGCTCACCGGTGTTATGTCGAGATCTGCTACCCTGTCGAAAAAATGCTACCACAGCGCAGCGGAAAAACAAGACCCGGTTAGCTCATTTCACCGTGAATGTTTCATGACCGCTTTATTTGTGTCAGTTATTGGACCATGTTGACTTTAGCTCTACAAACAGTTCATGTTTACTCAGCGCCTGTGGCTGTGTTAGCTTCGTTAGCCAACCGGCTAATCAAGTGACAGTTTCAGCGTCTATTTTTAGTTCTTGACGACTCGAGTTGTAGCCGGCCCGCCTCGCCCCGTGATCGTTCAAGGGTTTGCCAAGCCACCTTGTCGCGCTTTTGTTTGAAGGAGGAGCCTGATGGCGTGGAGATTAAAGCATTAGCCTTTGTTTACTAAGGAGCTTGACCATCTCCCACACTGTTTTTGTTTTGTCTTTCTGCTGAGTAAGACATGCAAGTCTAAGCAGCTCATATTGTTCTTCACTGCACAGGTAGAACAGGAGTAATGCATATTATCCTATTGATTCAGAAATTATATCTCATATATGCCCTGATTGGTGGATCCTTTAATCATTTTAAATAGTTTTCCTTCTCTCTAATGAGTTTTTTTTTTTTACACCTGTTCTGTAATCTGTGTGTCATGATGGATGTCAGTCTCAGTGGCTGCAAGCAAATCTACCTGCGGGTTCAAATAAAGTAACCTGTCCTGAACCCAATCGTTTGGCCTGGTTAAGTGTAAAAAGGAGGCAGCATTTTTCTTAAAATATCATTACAATCAAAACTACAGTAATGCTTTACAGCAGTGATTCCCAAAAGAGGGGCACTGGACCCCAAGGGGGGCGATGGAGATATCCATCAATCTTTATTTGTATAGCTCCAATTCATAACAAATGTTACCTCAAAGGCCCTGACACACCAAGCAGACGGCAACGAACTGGTGGCAGCGAAGGCCGCCTGTGGCGTCGCCTCAAGTCTTGGCCAAAAAGTTGCACTTGAACGCACCACAAAGACTACAGCCGACAGCCAACCACCACGTATGTTCTGCACATGTGGAGAGGAAATAACTCTTCATGACAGCAGGCGGCGGTAGTCCGTTGTTATGGTAGGGGAAGACCATTTTCACACCGCTGTCGGTCACCACTTGTATTATAGGTAGCCTACTAATGGAGAATAATGTCTGATAAAAAGTTGAAAATGGTGCTGGCATTGTCAGCTCTTGGTCTTTTAGTGGAAAAAGAAAAGGAAGAGGCAAAGGCGTCAAATAAGGAGAAACCGGCCAATGCTGATTCAACATGTCTAATCGGCTGAAAAAGAAGCAGACAGTGGCTGACAGGTGGCGACAGAGCCGGACACACCACAAAAACTAGGGTGACGACCACTCACCGACAGCCCATGATCTCCTTGGTGTGTCAGGGCTTTTAGACACTAAAGTTACAGTGGAGAGGGAATAGTTCCTTTAAGGGTGCACTCATACAAGGAAATGGTTAAAGTTTGACTCCTGCTCTTTTCCTTGCTCAAGCATGATACAGCTCCTCGTCCCTGGCACGGATGGAAGAGGTTAGCTCCGGCACATTTGCTCATGCACAAGCACGGGTACACAACGTGGACAGCCTCCATTATCGAGAAATCCCAGAGTGTTCTGGCTGCATCTGACTAAAACGACTCAAAATAAGCCACAAAGTCAGTAAAGTAGCTGTCATGTTCTTTGTGTTGTTCCGACAACAACAATAAACAAGATACAGTTGAGTATAGATGCAAGAGATGAAGATGTAACATATGACGGGGTGGTCAGCAAGGCTTAACCAAAACAATTCACACTGTTTTTCTCCGCTTCCGAAGCATTGCAATTCTTGTTAGAGGACTAATCTAAACCAGACGCCACAAATCTTCAGTTATTTCAGTTGGATAACATGAAGTTGCTATTTGGTACTTCTCACAGCCAATGAGTGACATAAATTCTTTAAAAAAAAAAAAAAAAAGGGAATTTGTTGGCGTGACTTAATGAATCGACCTCTCTCTTCAAACTCACAGAAGCTTTACAAACAGAGGATGAAGAGGAATACTCCCTCCTAAATTGTCCTGATTGTGACCTCAGATAAAACCTGACATATTATCTTGACATTTCAGTGTTTCTCTTGTCCTACAGCCTTGCAGAGATCCAGAAGGATGTGGAGTACAGGATACCATTCACAGTCAACAATTCCACCATCAGTGTTAACATGTGAGTACGCTGGCTTCTCAGCAGCTCTGCACCTCAGACCCTCTACACCCAAAAGAATTAAAGCGTGACACCAGAAACTAGATTTACAAACTCTCTTAAAGTAGTGGAAACAAACGAGTGTTGAGTACATACAGTACAGGCGAGCAGAAAACAACCAACAATCAGTCCGTTATCTTCCGCATATCCGGTCCAGGTCACAGTGGCAACGGGGGAGGGAAAGTTTCCCGAGACGTCCCCTCTCCCCAGCGACGTTTTCTAGCTCCTTATGGGGGATCCTGAGGTGTTCACAGGCCAGAAGGGGTATGTAATCTGTACCGCGTGTTCTGGGTCTACCAAGGGGTCTACTCCCAGTTGGGCCTGCTCGGAAAACCTCCAAAGGGGGGTCGACCAGGAGAAATCCTGATCAGATGCCTGAACCACCCGAGCTGGATCCCTTTGATGTGAAGGAGTAGCGGCTCTACTTCGAGCTCCTCATTATATCTCTAAGGCTGAGCCCAGACACATTCTGGAGGAAACTCATATCAGACACTTATATACGCAATCTCATTCTTTCGAACACTACCAAAAGCTCATGACCACAGATGAGGGTGGCTCAGGCTCAGTTCCCTTTTCACCACGACAGTCTGGCACAAAAACCTGCAAAGCTACCGACGCTGCACCAATCGGTCAATCTCGCAGTCCATTTTACCCTAACTCGTGAACAAGACCCTGAGATACTTGAACTCCTCCTCTTGATTCAGGGACTCACTCCCCACCGGGAGGGAGCAATCAGAGAAACATGGCCTCGACTTGGAGTTGCTGACCCTCATCCCAGCAGCTTAGCACTCGGCCCCAATGTTCCATATATTACATACCTTTCTATCCATTCTGATACTTTGATTTCTGAACACCAAACCTGTCATACTTTGTCTCCTCTCTCCTGCAGTCTACTACCTCCTCAGTTCCCCCAGGAGAAGCCGGTGGTCAGTGTCTACCCCCCTGTTGGTCATCATCTAGTCGACAGCAATAATGGCACCATAATCACCAGCCCCCTCATCGTTAATGTAAGTAGCTCTCCAGGCTGTTGAGAAAAATTGACTTAGTGTTTTTCCAGATTAAACTTTGTGGAACCTAAAGGTCCAATCAGTGAGATGTGTAGTGAGTGAAATGATAAAGTGACCTTACTATATGATAAGACATTAAGGAAACTTGCTATGTTGAAGTGCTGGCTTCTCTGACAACAATGCAGCAGCCAGTATGTCCTCCTTCTAACTTTTGGATTCTGGTCCTGAATGCTCTGGATTTGTTTTGATCAGAGAAGGTAGGCGGTTTTAAGGAGACCCCCACACGGCTGTTTTGGACGCCCCTCGGTTTGCCAGATATGAGAGCAGTTATCAGGTCAAACCAACAGGTGTTGCAGTGATGGAAGCAGCAAGAGAACTGGTTCAGATAGAAGTGATTGTACCCGACCTAAAAAGCCTCTGCATGTTTCTAATAAGCTCCACGAGCAGAAACGTGCTCAAACTAGGATCAATATTGGAGATGCTTTTGAAAAATGGAGAGAGAACGCAGAAAGGTTTACAGACCGATGCAGAGCTGGTTAAACACTGAAGCTTCAGTGTCCACCACATGGCAACCCACACGAGCATCACCAGATTTTAGGATACACTTAGATTCATATTTCTCCCAATAAGCCTTTTACTTTTGTGCATATGATGAAGTTATGTTAGTGACTCTAGAAAAAACTAAATTTCTTTCTTTGCCTCCTTACTTAAAATGATCTTGTGTGGTGCAGTGAGGTAATTCTTACTTTCCTACACGTATTCATTTTTTCTTGTTATGTATGTTTCAGTTTGGGATGCACTCGGATCTCGGTAAAGTTATTCAGAGTTTGCTGGACGAGTTCTGGAAGAGTCCTCCTGCCTTGATGTCGTCTGGTTCTGCTGGCTTTCCATAGTGAGTCCCTGGTTACAAACATGGACACCTGTCTTTAAATGTCTTAAATTATTGCTTAAAATGATGCATCAGTAAATGGACTGTTGGTGGAATCTATAAGTAAATAGCTTCAACATAGTTGAGATTTTCTCTCCTAAAACACACAAGGTATTTGTTTTCCTTGTAGTGAAATAATCTTCCCTCCCCTCATGTTTTCTCACAGCAGTATGTACAAGCCATCAGGCATGGCTCCTTACCCCACTCAGGCTTACCACTATCCTCGCCACGTGGGCCCCACTCACACGCCGCCTGCTGGTCCAGCTCTGTCTCCAGCTGCCATGCCTCACTCAGGGCATGACGGCGCCCACGGCCACCCTCGAGCTCCAGCACCTTACGGCCTGATTTCTGATCTGCCTCTGCCTGTCCCTGCTGGAGACTCACAGGTGCTCATGTCATTGGTCACGTCGGGTCGGCCCCACTCATTCATACATCGTAAACACGACGCTGCAAACGTCTTTTCTTGGACAAACACCATGAAGCTCTGGTCAGCTCCAGATAAAACTTATGATGATATAAATATATCCAGTGATGAATGTGCTGTCTTCTGTTTCAGGCTGGACTGAATGGACACATGTACAAGATGCCTGAGATCCCTGACTCTTTCCCTGAACTCAGTGACTTAAAGTAAATCATTCTTAAGTATTGTAGACGGAAAGTTACTTTAAGGATGGAGATATTCTTGCTTTTAATTACACTTCAAGCTGTGCATGATTGCTGCGCCATGTGCTGTTTGTGGAGCGTTGGCTGTGCACATCCTCAAAAATGAACCCTGAGGTCGTGAGATGCAGAATGAACCTGAACTTGCAGGGACAACAATGGCAGAAAGTTTTATAACAATCTGGTCGACCACTAGTTCTTACACACCTGCACAAAACTCCTGAAGTTTCCCGGTTTGAGCTGCATGTGTGAACTCAAAGAGGCACATTTTTCACCTGGGAGTTTCTCCTCCAGCCTCCTCGTATTTATTCTGCAGAAAGTCAGAGTGAGCTGATGTGAGAACGCAGCAGGATATAATCAGGAGAATTCACCTGGAGCGAGTGGGAGGGGGTGGTGACCTTTATTCCCTGTGATCGCTGCACGACCTACGTCATTCTTTTATGTAAGGTCTTACCTCAGGACCCCCCCCCCCCCCCCCCCCCTCCTGTCAGACAGGAATTAGTCTCCCGCTGTGAGGTGCATGTGTCAACAACCAGAACAGGAGCATTTCCTGGAATTCTCTAGAAATGTTCAGGAATGTGTTAAAACGCAAAAATATCTCCGGCCTTAAATCTCTGATAATCAAATCCTTGTTCCTCTTATCTTATCCTAATGCTTCTCATCTTCTCGTTCCCTCCGTCCTTTTCTGTTCTCTGTCCCAGTCTGACCCAGCTGTCGAGCATGTCTGAAAACGAGGATCTGTTACTGGAATTCTTTGTGAGTTTGCCTCAGCTCAAACAGGTCGCCAGTGATAAAGAAGAGCTGGTCAACAGCATAGTGGACATGGCTAGTAAGTTCCTGTGCAGAGGATCCTGCTGGGTGTAAAGGAAAGACACAATCCCAACATAGATTGAGCTTTACAAAGGATTTGAGCATGTTTCTTTTTGTGTCACTCAGAGAAAAACCTTCAGATGGAGCCGCAGCTCGAAGGAAAAAGACAAGAAATGCTCTACAAGGTGTGTTACTACATCCCGTCTACTGTTCCATCTCTTCCTCCGCAGACACAACGCTCACAATTATCATCACATTCTTCATCACATTCTTCATGTGTCGCCGATCATGATGTGTGTTTTTGTTTGTTGACAGTACGAACAGCTGACTCAGATGAAGTCTGCCTTTGAGACCAGAATGCAGAGACAGCATGAGCTCAGTGAGGTAAGAGGCTACACTCATGAGTGTGAGTGTGAGTGTGAGTGTGAGTGTGAGTGTGCGTGTGCGTGTGCGTGTGTCCGTAAGGCCCTGGAATTCTTTCTTTTTTTCCCCCTTCTTTTCCCTTTCCCTCCACTCCCTCATTTTTATTCTTGCCATCATTATCATTGTTTGATGGAGGTGTGCCCCTGTCTCAGCTGCCCCCAGACCCTGCGGAGGGGGCCAGCTGATAGGGTCGCCCACTGCCAACCTCTCACCTCTGTGGGTACACGACACGATCCATCGGAGACTAACAGTATGGGGAATGCTGTTGAAAAGAGAGCAACTGGTGTCAACAGCGCCCTTCTGAAAAGTTAAAAGATTTTTTAAATAGAAGCAACCGGAGCGGCTGCACAGAAAAAGGCGCCTTTTTCTACAAACGCTCTCCCCTCATTGGGTCCAATTCAAAAAGGAGAAACCAGCTCTCACAACATGCTCGTTCATTACTCACTTTAAAGCTCCACTAATAATTCTTTTCTGTGTCTTTTGCCCCGACCAGAGCTGCAGCCTTAGCACCCTGCAGGCTCGGCTAAAAGTTGCGGCCCACCAGGCTGAGGAGGAGTCGGAGGTGACGGCAGAAAACTTCCTGGAGGGACGAACAGATATCGACGAATTTCTGGCCAGCTTCATGGAGAAGAGAACAGTAAGAGATAAAGTGTCCCTCTGAGTCTGAGACAAAAAAAAAAAACAGACAAGTGTAGAATATGTCACAAAGAAGGAATAAATGTGTTTGGTTTGTGTTCCCTCGCAGCTTTGCCACAGCAGAAGGGCCAAAGAGGAAAAGTTACAACAGTCCATCAACACACATGGACCGTTTCCTACCAGCCACTAGAACACAAGGTACAATACACACACACACACACACACACACACACACACACACACACACACACACACACACACACACACACACACACACACACACACACACACACACACACACACACACAGAGATTAAACAGACACCCCTGGACTGTACGGCCAGACGGTGCCAAGCTTTCCTCCGTCATCTGGGACAGCTGCTTTGTTTGTTTGCCGCCTCTGTTCACTCTTCTTCTCTCGTCTTATATTTGGTCCACAGGTTTGTTTTTTTTCTCTCAGCCGACTGCTGCCAACTGAAAGGATAAACGAAAGCACACTGAGTCAACAACGGGCACTTTGGAGATAAGAGGAAGACTGTGACGGCGATGATGGAGATCTGCACCAGGACTTTTGAATATGGAGTGTGTGAGAGCGAGATTGATAAGTTATAGAAACACAGCGGGAGGCTCGTACCGGGGCGAAGGTGGGACACTCGTCCAGCTTTTCTAAACGCCGTTACTGTGGAGCCTTCACATTTTGGAGATTTTTTTGCACATGCTGTTCGTCCACGCTTCACTTCACGGGGACAAACAAAAATGTTTCTTTGAAGAATTTAAAGCTGTTTTCACACATGCACAACCTCCTCCCCCTGAAAATATCCCAAAGTTGTTATTCAGCATGCCCCTCGCAGCTTGAAGTACTTCCTGTATGACTGGAGGGCGCAGTCTCACGAGGCAGAACACTATGTAAAAAGAACGCTGCAGATGTAATAATGGATACAAGATATCCAAGATAGCGATCAAAGAAAGTCTGGCGCTCTTATGACTTTATATTGATGCTACGTGTAATCGATTGATTTGTAGCATCAACTAAAACGTGAGGAACGTTCAGCAGGAGTTGGAGGCGACTTCTTATCGTGCAGGACAATCGCAGAATGATATAAACGTCATCACCGCCTCGTCCTCGCCCGCAGGGAGATTTCATCCTTTAACCCGCTGCGTTCACACGTCAGCTCATTCCGACTTCACTTAGAAATATAAGGAGGGGCCGGCAGAGGCTGGTTCTGAAAGTGTTGGGAAACTTGCAGGAGTTTTGTGCATGTGTTAAAAACGTTTCATGTTTCATCGCTCAATAAAGCCGCGGGTGTACACTGTAAGGTTTCATAAAAGTCGATGTGGAATGTCGGCTCACGCTGTACGACTGAATCATTTACGACGCTCGGCTGAAGCTCACGATTTATGAGCTCACACTTTAAGACCTGATGGTTGGCCACGACCTGAGCGCTCACACTGTACGAGTGAAATCAGGACATTAGTTCACAATCGTAGAAAACTCCCACAGATGGAGGTTGAATCGCTTTCTCTCTCTCTCGCTCTCTCTCTCTCTCTCTCTCTCTCACACACACACTCAGCATCACCAACAAACACAAGCTAACTAGCAGCTTATTCACAACAAATATTGATATTCCCCGTCAGCTGAAGGTCTGCAGATATTTCCAGCCAACTGAATTGAGGGGGAAAATGGATTACAAACAGTCATGCCGGCTGTTGCCATGGTGATTTAGTACGCTGTCTGTCGGTGTGTGAAGAAGACACAAGAAGCCCTGCAGTTGAGAAATCAGCTTGTGGCTCTGCTCTCACTGTGCGAGAGCGTGCAGTCGGGAGCAGCCAATCTCACTTAAATTGGCCCCGTCTTAAAAATGAAATGAAACGATGTACGCCCCGGATTAAGAGCAACACCTGCACCAGTTCAGAATCAGAACTGTTGTTGATGTGAACACTTTTGGAGACGTGTGAGGTAGTCAACGTTTCTGACTTAATGTTTGACGTTCTTAAGTTTGGTGTCTTTACTTTCATCTCTGAGATCGTTGTCGTGTCATGCTAAACTCTCCGAGAAAGATTTGAACCCCCTGGACAGAAAGTAGAACAACTTGTACGTTTACGTTTACAATGAAGGACTGGTTCTAGATATGAACATGAAATCCGTCAGTGACACTTCAACCAGTCGAGATTCTCTCCCTCACAAAAGAGGATGGGAGACATTTAGCTCGGGCAAAGTCCAATTCTCTCTCTCTCTCTCTCTCTCTCTCTCTCTCTCTCTCTCTCTCTCTCTCTCTCTCTCTCTCTCTCTCTCTCTCTCTCTCTCTCTCTCTCTCTATTGGACTGTGGTTTATTTTGATTATGTTGGTGGGGGTCCCTCTTCAGTGATGTCTGGAACGCCGCCTCGGTATCAGCTGTACGTCAGAATAGCAATCAACATAATCCAATTAACAAACGTGGTTGATTGTTGTGTTCCTGATTTGCTGTGAAAGGTTTGTGAGTGATCTTTTTTCACAAACGACGACGATCCCAGACATTGACCCGTTTGACAAGCAGACCGGTCGGATTAGATCCAATCCAGAGTACTGCAGAGCGACTTTTAACGGTTTGATCATGATTTCATTCAGCGCTCTCTACATGAATCAAGCGATTTGTTTTCTCACGTAAACATTCTGAGGATGTCGAGCGCCGTCGTCGAGACTCTTTTCCCGGAGCCGTCTGAACTCTGAGTTCTTGATTATGAAGAGCGTCAGAAGATTTTGTCGAAGGGAGATTTGGCTGAATGCTGCAGTAAAAGTGGAGGACATTGGATACTGTATTTAAATAATGTTAATAATAACAGGCTGTATTGTAATCAAAGACTCGGCCACTTTGTATTATATGTTATTATTTAATTTGTTAGAATAAAAAAGCATTTAGAAGAACTCTGGTTGGCTTTTGTTTTCTGTTTCTTTCACTCTCTGATCTCCTCAACTTCAGTTCAGACCATAAAACAAACACTGAAATACTGAATGTAATGTCTTCATTATTATAGAAGTGATTATATTCAGGATTAAGACTCTTGGAGAGCTTTCCCAGTTCTACCACAACCTTGTTAATCTCATAATGAGCCGGAGCACGACTCACTAACAGGGTTCATGGGTGAATACCCTGAACACTGCAGGTGTGAAACTAGCACAAAAGAAGCAGAAACCAAACCAAACACACAATAAGGAGCTTAACTTAACTGCTCACTGTGCATGCCGATGAGGGAAACAAACAATGTGATTATTAATCAGCTGTGAATGTGCAAAGTTCACCTTAACCCTTGAGATGCATAAGTTGGTCTAAAATGACCCCAGGAGGACGTTTTCTTACAAAATCTTTGTAACTGTGTGTTGTTGTCATATCATCCATTATCAATGCCACTTTTCCTGTTCAGAGTCGTGGGAGGCTGGAGCTCTGAACTTGTTGCCAGCCGATCACAGGGTTGACATATAGAGACAGACAAATGGCAACACTCACATTCACAACTATGGGCAATTTAGAGTCAGCAGTTCACCTAACGATTGGACTGTGGGAGGAAGCTGGAGTACCTGGAGAGAACCCACACATGCATGGGGAGAACATGCAGACTCCACACAGAAAGGCTCCTGTCAGACAGGGATTCAAACCAGGAACCTCCTCGCTGAAAGCACAACTGCACTGACCACTGCACCACCATGCAGCCCCTGCTATCATGTCATATTCCAGGTATTCCCTTAAAGGTCACATATTATCCCCCTTTTAGGTAGTCGTCCTCAGTGTCTCCCTGTAGTCTCAGTGATGTAAAAGAAGGACACTGCTGCATCTTTGAATGTCTCATTTCACTTTAACAAACTATGACATCACACATTGACCTTTGAGCTGTTTGATGTCAGTTTTGATCCCTAACCACTTCCTGTTTCTGTGCGTAACTTCATGCCCTAACTTCCCATCTACCAGAAGGGCCTTATTACAAAATAAAAGCAGTGCTGAATAAAAAAAAAAATACTCTCAGCTTAAAACAACAAAGTTTCAAAATAAAGGCCTAAGGTGATTAATCACGATTAACTATTGATGTATAGAGATCAGTCCTGATTAAACATTTTGATCCTTTGACAGCCCTGATATGTTTATGAATGTATGGCTGAGGCGTTCACGTGATTGATTGTAATATGAGTCCTGTGAGCTCTGCCTGACTGACGTCTTGGAGTCTAATAAAGGGGTAAACATAGACTGAGAACTGTGATGAGGAAAGATGCTCTGTCTTAATTTTATTTATATATTTTTTTCTTCAGTGACATTTATTTTTTAATCCATATTCATTCGTGTATTTCTTTATAAATGCCTTGATGTTTTTTATGTAGTTATGTAAAGTATATTGAGGAAAGCAGAGGGTTTTGACCTCCCCTCTGAAGCAGCAGGTGGCGGTATTTATTTCACTCTACACACCAACTTCCGGAAGTCCATGGTAAAACGAAGAAGAAGAAGAAGAAACACGGAACTGCGGAGGAGGCGCGCTTTGCAAGAAGGGAACTGGAAAACTTGGAACACAGTTAATTTTACGTAAGAAAGTCGTTTAATCTTTGATTTTATTCATGATTTGTCGTTAAACTGAACCGACCATTACTCAGAGTAACGCCTGAACCGGGAAAAACCTCCGTGTTTGTTCACCGGTTAACGGACGGTAGAGATGTAACGTGGCGAAGATAAAATGATCGTTATCACGGTCAACTTTATTAACTTACATTTTAGTTGATTTAAGTCGAAACGAAGGAACCAGAAAGCTCACGTTTGAAACGGTAATGACGTCACCTCAAACCGAAGTTTACCCGCGCACGTTGTTTTATTGTGAAAGTCTTGTCCACGGAAATACATCTGTTGGGTTGCTAGGTGACGCATCTGTTTGGTTGCTAGGTGACACATCTGTTTGGTTGCTAGGTGACGCATCTGTTTGGTTTGCTAGGTGACACAGAAGGAAAGTTTCCGTCAGTTTTATTATGTTTTGTTGGTTTAAAATGAGTATTTTAAAACAGTGTTGGTTGTTTAATAAACTTTATTTCAGACTAGACATTAACTCATAGACAAATACAGCGTTAATGAAATATCATGTACAAACAAAGAAGTACGTGAATGATAATCAATAACGGTCATAATTAAAATAAATACGGCAAATACAATGTCATGTGTGTCCTTCATGATATATTGTGATACGAAAATGTACAGGAAGAAACTACAAACTAGTACTAATTAACAAATGCAGTGAGTTTCTAAAAGCCTAAATATGGAGGATTTTTATTTAACATTAATTTAAAAAAACTGCGTCAGTTTTTCAGTCCTGAAGTATGAAGGATTTAAAGCTCCTGTGAGGAGTTATTTCTCTGATTATAAAACATTTTGGGAATCTGCCACCAGCCAACTTAAAGCTTTACAACACTCCTGAAACCTGATGGCTATCATCTGTGGATCGTAGATCCGCAGCGTAAGGACTGGCACACCTTTTTACAACAAGGAAAACAACAGATTCAAGCAACACAGTCAATAAAAACAACATATACTATATATACAATGAGCATCTGTGTTCTGTGTCTCTAGGTCAGTCCAGAGTCATGTCACGACAGATGGGAGACAGCCAGCGCCGCTTTCTACAGACCATGATGGCGTGTGGCATCGTTGATGAGCCCGGGGCACGGAGGCTCTATCAGTATTGTTGTGAGACCCACAACAGTGAGTACAGTAACCATACAGGCAGCGATGGACAGCGACAAAGCACATTTAGTTCAGTTTTATTTTTAGGGGGAAACTTTTAACTCTTACTCGACTACATTTGAAAGACAAATATCATACTTCTGACTCGTCTACATTTCTGTGAATGTTCTCGTTACTCGCTGATTAATTTGATTTACTTTCCTAAACTCTGATCCCAAAGACAACAAACTGTGTTCAAGTAGCAAACGTCGCTCAGATCAGACAGCTCATTCAGTGGAGTAGTGGAGTTTCTTTTTCTATGTTTTAGTCGATGTTGGTGCCAACAGCGCTGCAGAGACGTGAACAAAGCAGAGGGAGCTTTAGCAGCAGGTAGAAGAACAAGCTGCACAGTTTTAGGGAGATTAATTTGTTTTAAAACAGTTTTGTTAATTTTCTAAATAGTTGCTATGACCCAAAGAAAGGGCGGTTCATACTGGAGTCAGAGGCGGGGCGGACAAATAACAGGAAGTGGATTCTCTTCATTTCATCAAACTGCACGACCTACTTAATCGTTACTTTTCTAAAATGAAAGACGACGTAAAGTTAATTAGCTTTTCCTGCCTAGATAAAATATGCACCGTGTCTTTTTTTTTTTGGCAGCACAGCAAGCCCCCGACCAGCTGGATGATTTCATCGACACCATCAACTCAAAGCTGCAGCCTTTGTTCATGCAGATTAGGAAAGGGATTTCTGAAGACAGCGGTCACCAGTACTACGCCTTGGTGAGTCTGTGTAACGTCTGCACTCAGCCTGCATCGTCACATCTGCACTCCTGAAAATATCCAGATCATTTCAGGAGGACTGCTCCTCATATCCTCCTGATCTGGTTGTTCACACATGCACCTCACAGCGGGAGACTATCCCTGTCAGACAGGAGGGGGGGAGGGGGGTCTCCTGAGGTAAGACGTGTAGTTGAACAGAATCTCAATGTGAACTGAAGAGTGGAGAAGAACATACTGGAGAACAGGAAACATAATGCAGCAGGTTCATTAGAGCACGGAGATGGTAGAGGTGGTGTGCAGACAGTCTATGGTTGTGCAGTGATCACAGGGAATAAACGTCACCACCCCCTCCCACTCGCTCCAGGTGAAATCTCCTGATGTAAGGTGGGACCACAGCAGGATATAATCATCAGGTTGTTTGTAACAGATTCACTTGAACCTTTTCAGGTAAACATGGCAGTGACTGATGTCACCAGGATGTCTTCAGATTACGCCGACAATGAGCTGGAGCTGTTTGTAAAAACGGTGAGCTAATGTCACGCGAGGACACCCTGAATATTTCCAGTTTGTAGAACCTTTTCAGTCAAAGCCATTTACAGCACACGTTTCTATAACTCTGGTGAAGTCTGACTTTTAAAGGCCGAGCTTTAATAGAAACATAAACTGCCATGGTCTGAGTCTGCTCTGTACTAATGCTCTTTTAAACTGTTAGATAATAAATACCATCTTTGGGTTAGCTTCAGATGGAGATCACATGTTTCAGTTCTCTGCCGTTATTAGTAAATAACAAGAAGAACTGATGTCAAACGGACATTCATCAGCAGAGTGTTCAGCTGTATTATTCCCCCCATCAGAAGTTTTTGTCCTGACTGACTACTCGTTCTGATACAGATGGACCTGATCGTGGGCTCTGATAACGGCAGCGCGTCCTCCACAGACATTTTAAACAGCGCCGACACCCTGACCAGTAAAAAGCTGAAGAAGAGCGAGACGGAGCACCTCCTGAACCGACTTGTGCACGACAAATGGCTGAATGAGGTAAAAAAAAACTAAAACAAATACAGGATCTCAATCAGGATTTAAAATCACTTTTACTGTTTGAATGGATCACCATGGTGATGCAAATGCAGACAGAAAAAAGTCCCTGTGGTGTGTAGTTACACCTCTGGCTGCAGTTTTGTTGTGTAATTTGTTTCTGTTCCTTGGTTTAGAAAAGGGGGGAGTACACTCTATCCACCAGATGTATTATTGAGATGGAGCCGTACATCCGCACGATGTATCAGGACCAGGTCAAGGTGTGCCACATCTGTCACAACATCGCCATCCAGGTAAATGTTTCCTGTCGTTGTTCTACAACCTGTGATGAACACATGAATGAAACCTGCTAGAATCACTTCTCTAAGAAGGGGGAATAAAACCTGTCATAACCATTTTCTTTACTTAAAGGTTGAAACATTTTAATTTTCATAACTTTCTTTTTGACATTCTGAATTGCCGTCCAAGTTCTTTAACCTTTTCTCTCTGTTCGGTTGTTCAAGCTGTTTATTTCTCTGCTGGTTACTTTAAACAACATCCAGCTTAAATATGACAAACTGACCGTGTTCATGTGGACTTGAGTATCCTGGTTCTGAGTCTCATCCTGGTTCTGATCATATTCAGGACATGGAGAGAAACCTGGTTCTTCGTATCCCTGTAGACATGATAAATACTCGTATCGTGCTTTATGATTACTGCACTCAATGTCTATTCTAAAGAAGAGTGGACTCTGTGTTAAAGTCACCTGATTCATATTTTGTTCCAGTGCCAAATCTGTGAGAATCCTACATGTGGAATCAAAATACACAACCCGTGTGTGGCGAGATACTTCAAAGGCCGACCCGAGCCGCGCTGTCCGGCGTGTGAGGACTTCTGGCCTCATGAGATCCCAGGTATCTGACGTCTGGGACTTTTTTTTACCCTCATGCATCATTATGGACATTTTTGTTCATTTATGCAAATGTTTCCTCTTAATCTGGCCATCATTTTGTCTGTGTTAGTGCATATGGTACACATTTTTGTGTCAAGTCTCTCTCTTGACACATTTTGGAATGCACATTTTATTTTTAATAGATCAATAGAACACTGGGAAACATTTTTATTACCCTCTTGAGTCATAAAGGACAAAAATGTCCACTTCCAAAAAACTGCTATAAAAATAGAACATATTGATATTTTTTTCTACTTTCACCATTAATGACGTCAGTCTGGGACGCCTGTTGAGTAGCGTTGTGAGATGTTGTTGTTGTGCTCAAAAACGTCCTTATTGATCTGAAACTGGTGCCTGTAAAGTCCCTCAGCTTCTGCCTGAAACACTTCATTTCAGCTACTGTCTCTTTAAGGCCCTGCCTCCTCACGTGCCAACTCTCCTCTGATTGGCCAGCTCTGTTTGCAGTCTCAGGGAAATATGAGTGAGCTTCTTGGTGGGCGTGTCCTACAACTTTGCTCCATGCTTTGCTCTGATACGTCGCCAGAACCTGACGTCAGGTCCTCACCAAGTCTCGCTATGGACTCAAAGATCCGTCTTTTCCATTTACAGCCATTTGTTTCGATGGAATGTTTTCAGACAGAAAGAGGCGGGCGTTGTTTGGTAGCCCGCAGAGGTGATAGGCGTGTAAAATAAATAATAATTAATCTTTTATTTTGTAGCTGATTAAAGAAACATCGATTTTAAACTTCAGTCCATTTCACAACCCGATGAGAACTCCTCACAGGAGCCTTAAACCGCTCACTGTATTAGACTTTCTTCATTTGCATCGACGGGTATAAAGACGACAAACTGCTGCACGAGGAGAGAGAGACGAGGAAAGGGAAACTGTGTTTGTACGTTTCAACGTCTTTTCTGTTTGTTTCAGAAGTCCGGCGGCCACTCTCTCAGTCCAGAAGATGAACATGTCTGCAGAAAAAGTTGTTTCTGTTGATTTCTGTTTTAACAACTTTATTTTCAACCAAACTGTAAATATAAAAATGTTGTGTTTATTTAAAAAAAATAAAACGAGCCACTGAGAAGTAATGCTGATGTTGTTCTCATTTTATCTGAATATAAATCTTTCTCTCTCTCCCTTGATCGTCCCCTTTATCTCCCAGATCTCACTTTATTATCAAACCTAAACAAAGATTCTCAAAGTGCAAATTAAAGGAAAAGTTCAATGACAGTTTTCTGTCTCATGTCTGCACATCACCGCTTGTTTTATCCACATTCAGTCATTTTACATTTCTAGTCTGTTTGTTCAGACGTATATTTACCCGACCACAGGAGAGCTCTGATAAAGTTTGCTGTTGAAAGTGTTTCCTATCAAGTAGAAATTGTTTGGTCATTAATAGTTCACATACAAAATACACTTTACCACATTGACCATGATGGTACAAGTTTCAGGTAAGAAAAGCTTCAGCTTTATTTATCGTCTGTCTTTAACTGAGTTTTCAGTAATGTGCGCAGGGCTTTAAATTGACTTTTTTCATCACCAGCCAACATGGCTAGTAGATTTTTAAAGTTACCAGCCAACCAGATTTCCTACCAGCCAAATTTGCCCAATCTGGCAACACTGACGTGTCGCATCATTTCTGCAGCCTGCCGATTCAAACAGATTCAGTGATATTTGATTCATTCATTACCAGCCAAAATGGTTAGTAACTCTACAATGTTATCTGCCAAAGGTCATTTTTACCCCCAATTGGCCGGTTGGCGGGTGCCCTGAACGTGCATGAAGAAAAAGGGAACATGGGAAACATTTACAGCGCGTGCACAATTACTAGACAACAGAGTATTTTGGCCTCATCATGACTTCAGTGAACACTTTCTGACTGTAAATATAAACTTGTATTCCTATTGGATGAAATCATCTTTAGATGATGTGAATTTTTGTTACGAGGGAGCTTGTGGTCTAAATAATCCAATTTGTAATTTGTTTCGACAGAACAGAGCAGAGAACTAAAGTGTGAAGTGGGGTGAGTGTATCCACAGTTTTTATATTTTGGCTTCTGTAGTCTCAGTTTTCTCCTGTGAACTAATGTGGATTTCCTTGTTGTTGATATGTTTGATGATGAAGAAATTCGCCGTTGAGACTGACCTGCTTTCAAAGAGTAAAATGTTATTTAAGCAAGAAACAGAGTCACTGGTGTGTGTGTGTGTGTGTGTGTGTGTGTGTGTGTGTGTGTGTGTGTGTGTGTGTGTGTGTGTGTGTGTGTGTGTGTGTGTGTGTGTGTGTGTGTGTGTGTGTGTGTGTGTGTGTGTGTGTGTGTGTGTGTGTGTGTGTGTGTGTGTGTGTGTGTGTGTGGGGGCGCGCGCGCGGAACTGTTTTTTGTGTTTGATCTCACAGTGAGTGTTTCTGTTTTTCCTCTTAGACTGACTTCAGATCAGAACATGGATGTGTGTTTAGAGGAAGAGGAGGAGGGAGCAGAGTTTCCTGTACCCAGCTGTGTGTCTCTGAAGAGTGATCTGTCCAAAGATGAACCTCCATTTTTCAGTAATGAACCTGGACCCTCAGACACAAAGTAAGTTTTCTTACTAACTCAAACCCTTTTCAGCCGCATTTTTCACTCTGAGTTTATCCAGCCAGACCCCTAGTATTTTATCCGCAGAAAATCCGAGTGAGCTGATGTCTGAACGCGGCAGCATATACTCCGGATATTTTCAATTCGAGCCAATGGGACCCGGGTGACGTTTATATAGTGACCGGCTAAAGTGTCTGCCCGCGATCACTACGATCTCCGTGCACGTAATTAAACGGCTGCATTATGTTTTCTGTTTGTCAGTATGTTGTTCTCCACTCTTTTGTGAATGTTGTCATTCCATTGGACTACACATAGCATTGATATAAAGGAAAATATTCTCATTATAGCGTCGTGTAGCGGACTCTGTTGCTTCAGCCGCTACTTCCGCGTTGTTTATTTACATCACGTCTTACGTCGGGAAATCCCCCACAGCCCCTCCCCTCTGACAGGGATAGTCGGCTGTGGTATCTAAAGAGGTATTCATGTGATGGAAACATAACAAAACGTTTCTTGTTGCAGATTTGAGTGGAGCAGACAGAGAGCAGAGTTTCCTGTACCCAGCTGTCTGTCTCTGAAGAGTGATCTGTCCAAAGATGAACCTCCATTTTTCAGTGATGAACCTGGACCCTCAGACACAAAGTAAGTCTTCTTACTAACTCATTGTCACTTCAGATGTTTCCTTGAAGGGTCAGTCAGTTACCTTATAAAGATGTAATCTAATCTAAAACCCTTTTCACACATACGGAAATCTCCTGAAAAACTCTGGAGATTAGTCTACCCGGTTATAACGCTGTTACGCTAAACACATATAGGACGCAGCGGTCCGAAACGTGTACAAGAGTTTTAAACAGGTAAAACTCGGAACGCGGCGGTCCAACAAAGAGGAAAATTACAATTTTCACATCAATCAATCAATTGTAAAAAAAACACTCTCTAAAGCTAATTCTGCCCAGACCTAATTCAGCTTCACTTGTGAATCGCTTTGCCCACGATTAGTGAAGGGAAAAAGAGTCCGGCGATGTAACAGATCTTCTGTCGGTTCTGGTGCAGAGGTGTCTGATGGTGGCGAGGGTCCCTTACGGCAAGAGCGGCTTTGATGTGTTCTCCGTCGAGTGGAAAGATGTCCGTTGATGTCCTTTCGTTGCAGGACGGAATGAAACCGCTATCTTTCTGATAATCTGTTATAGTCTGACGCTCTCCGAGAAACTGAGATGCGTTCACTGGACAATCTGAGCTCAGAATTCAGAACACTGCTGGCCGCGGATTACCTGCAAAGAGATTTTCTTGCAGAAAACATGAGTTGAGCTTGTGTCTCCGAACACTTGAAGTCAGCGCGCTGAAAGAGATAGAGCAATGGAAGTCTTGGAGTTTTGTAGTCCTGGCCTACTTCCTGGGGGGTCTACCTCAGGTCCCCTCCAATGAGAAGAGAGAGGTTCCGGTCCCCCCCTTTCTTCAAACGTAGGTGTGAAGTATTGCAGGGGATTCTGGGATTAAGAGTCCTTTAGGTCTCTTTGTGATCTCAGTGAATAACTCAAATGTGGCCTCTCACAGAGATGCAGGCCCAAGTCCATTGTTTGCCTGTCTTAAGCCTGCATGGCCCAACAACAGCAAACACATCATTCCAGAATCAAAAGACAAGTAGAATATTACAGCTTACCATTCAATGACAGTATTTTTTTTAGATAACGTTACTCCATGAAAACATACCTGTTGCGTTCTGACTGTAAGACTCTGGCAGGGTTGTAGGTTGCATTTGTTGCTGGAGATGATACTTTTTAGAAAGCTGGAATAAAGTTCGAAGTCATTATGCTAGTTTGATACAACTGTGCAGAGTATGTACAGTCACGTTAGTTTCAACATATGAGAAACTTTGCATACGCGCTGTTCAGATAAGCCGGAGCTATCGTAACCTGAACCCGGGACAATATGCTGTCTATATTATCATGCTACGGGCTAAACTTCGCGCTATTTTCGTGTTAACTAATTAATGAATTATCGCCGACAGTTATTTTATCTCGCATTAACGCAGTTTTTATTATTTATTTTCTTATTGTAAAAGTCTGTTGCTCACTGGCTTTTATTTTGTAAAATTCCATCGTGAGCGAGCCTAGTATGTTGCTTACTGCTGCAGCGCTCACAGGAAAGAGGAAACAGTCAGAAAAGAATTGTCGGATAATCAAGCATGGAGAAGGGTACGGAACTTTTGCATGGCCATTTCCATTTTAAAGTTCTTCCAGACGGCGCAGTCGACAGAGCCAAAATTATTTGTAACCACTGCAAAGTTGAATTTTCTTATCACCGGAGTACTTCCAGTCTGAAATACCACCTAAATGCAATACACTCAGTTGATACCAGCAAATCATTCAACGAAACAAACAGTGGAGCGAGGCTTCGGCAGACTACGTTAGATGCAGCGTGTGGGAGAAGTATAGATAAACAAAGACAAGAGAAGCTAACAAATGCTATAGCGAAGTGGATAGCTAAAGCCTGCAGGCCGATTAGTGTTGTGGAAGGTGACGGTCTGAGAAACGTTCTCAGAATCGCAACAAATGATGGCAGGTATGAGATTCTCTCAAGACGCACCATCACAAGAAGAATACACGAGTTGTATGAAAAGGAGAGGACTGCAAAAGAGACAACTTTACAACGTGCACCCTCTGTTGCTCTCACTGGGGACCACTGGATATCACTGGGTAACCATAATTACCTCGAAGTTACAGTGCATTTTATTGATGAACAGTGGGAGCTGCATTCACATGCTCTAACAGTAATGAAAACAGAGGAGGGACATTTTGCTGAAACGTGCGCGGAACACTTTATGCAAGTTGCACAGCAGTGGAATGTGTCAAATAAAGTCACCACACTTAGCACAGATAGTGCAAGAAACATGATCGCTGCTGCGAGACATCTGCCTTTTGAACATGTCCCCTGCTTCGCGCACAGTCTCCAGCGTTCTGTCACAGTATCTCTGCATAACAGTGCGTTTGACAATGTCCTGGCCAAGTGCAGAAAAGTTGTGAGGCACTTTAAACACAGTCCAGCAAATGCTGCAGAATTAGAGCAAAAACAAGTTGAACATGGACAAAAGAAGGAGTCGCTTGTGCAAGATGTTCCAACCAGATGGAATTCAACTCTGGGCATGATAAAAGGCATCCACAGAAACAAACAGCCACTGAGGGATGTCCTCACTACACACACCAAGATTGCCATGCCAACTACAGCCGAAATGGATAAACTGCAGAGGTTGGAAACGCTACTGGAGCCTTGCAGGTATGTTTTACATCATATTTCTCACTATCCTGTCTGAGTGCATGTAAGAGAGAAATAGTGTGTATATGTTTGTGTGAAATATGTAAATGCAGCATGAATATGTAGAGGATGTTTTTGTGTATAAGTAAATTATATTTATTTTGACTCAAGTGGAGTTTATTTTCTGTTGCAGGTATGTGACAGAACTTTTGGGAGGAGAAAAGTATTTCTCATGCTCTGTGGCTCTACCTGCTTTTTGCCATCTCTCTCGGGTGATGGAGAGCTCAGATGATGACCCTGCCTATGTGACCAAGTTCAAGTCTACATTCAGAAAAGACCTGGAGACACGCAAGGAAAATGCCAACATTGCATATCTGAAGATTGCTACTGCATTGGACCCTAGATTCAAGGACCTCAAGTGTACACCCAGAGCTGAGAGGAGTGAGGTGTGGGCCTTAGTCACCAACTTAGTTAAGGAACAGATGGTTGTTGCAGAGAAACCTGTGGAAGAAAAAACATCAGAGCCACCAAAGAAAAAGTTAACCCTATTGGCTGATTCATCTGAGTCTGATTCTGAACAGGAAGACGACTTAATTGAGAACATCGATACAGAGCAGAGCCACCATCAGTTCAGAGTCCTGTCCATTAGAGTGGTGGTCCAAACATGCAGACTCACACAGCAGGCTGGCCTCCTATGCACTCCTAAGTACTTAGCTACACCTTCAACACCCGTACCCTGTGAAAGGTTGTTTTCTCTTGCTGGTCATATTGTACAGAAGAAGAGAGCTTCTTTATCATCTGAAAATGTAAATAATCTTGTATGTCTTAGCAACTGGCTTCGTGCAGAGGAGTAAAAAAGTCAAGTTCTAGAAATTGAGAAGCTGCACTGAAAGTGTTTTCTGGTTCTTTTTTGATTGAGATTCTAATTTTTTTATAACAAACAGGATAACATTAATGCCCTGGCAGTGGCAATAAGCTTTAGTTTTGTATTTGCTTTGTTTTCATTGTTTAAGTTGGGGATTTACACTAAATACTTTATTTAACTGCTACTGTTTGCACAGCAAATGTTATGTTATCGTTCATGGCAGTGCATTTAAAATAAAAATGCACTATATACTACTTTTGAATTTATTAAGTCAAATTCTAGGAATTGACAAACTGCACTGTTTTCTGGTTCTTTTTTTGAGTAAGATTCTCCAAAGGAAATCTAGTATAAATATGGACTTTACAGACTAGTCCCCTGCACAGTAAATCCCTGTAGTGAACTTTTGTTGTGCTTCACCTCACTCTAACAGGGACATTTGGTACTGAACATAGATTGGTTATGCTGCTCCCTGGTAAATAAAAAAATGTTTCTGCTGTTACCTCAGAAATTGCCTGTTTTAATGTTATGATTGTGGCTCAGGATTTTCTGGGCAGTTTTTTTTTAATATAACAAACAGGATGACATTATGCCCTTGCAGTGGCAATAAGCTTTAGTTTTGTATTTATTTGCTTTGATTATATTGTTTAAGTTGAGAAATACATTTACAATAAAAGTGCGCTATACACTACTTTTGAATTCATTATTGGATTTTGCGTATAACAATGCGATTAATCACAGGAACTCATGCGATTAACGTGGTTAAAACTTTTAATCGTTGCCCAGCCCTAATTTATATATATATATATTGTATATAAATATTGATCAAATCGAGGGAATGACATTTCTGCTGCTAAAAATGTTCTGGGTGTTTGCATCAATCAGTGTGAGTGCAGGCCAGCGGGGGAATAAGGAGGGGGAGCAGTCGTTGGGGCAACTGGGCCTAGTGTGAGTACGCCCTGATACTGCTGATCCACCACAATGTAATTCACAATGTTTCACCATGTCTAACCTCAGTTCAAAGGTCAACTGACCCGAGCTCAGCTGTCTGAAGTGACAGTGAAACAGTCGATGACAGGATCAGACTCTTTGATTCTTTGACTGTGAAGAAGCTGCACATGGTGTTCAGTCTGACTGAATAAAAAACTGCAGACGGATCATTAATGTTTCAAAAGACAGTAAGAGAAACATTTTTGTTCTTTAGTCTTTATGAAAGCAGGAGGATTAAAACACAAGAAACAATCATCTCACTGCAGACTATGAGCTGATTACAAACATAAGAAAGAAGGCGTTACCTGCTCTCTGTGATCATCTGAGTGTTTAGATCGTGTTTGATAAATCTTAATATTTTTTATCAGTCAATGATCAGTTTAGTTCTAAAGACATGTCTTCACAGGGGGACAAAGAGTACTCATGTTATAGAGGAGAAGCCATCCTGTCCTGTGTGTCAGGACGTCCTGAAGGATCCTGTCTCTACCAGCTGTGGACACTGGTTCTGCAGACAATGCATCACCTCATACTGGGACCAGTCTGGTTCACCAGGAGACTTGTCCTGTCCTCAATGTGGAGAAAGATCCAGAACAGGACCTGGACTGCAGCCAGACAGTCAAAGCAGCACTGAACAAAGTAAGACTGTACACCTTTCTGCTTCTGTGATCTCCTCCTAAAACATGACTTTTATTGGTAAATGTAAAAAGTATAGAAATTAAAACTCTTCTTTAAACTACTTCTTTTACAATAGCATTTGAAAATAATAAGCAGATTCTATCATGCTCTCTTTCAGTAGATAGAGGTCTGCAGGAGATTTTAGATGAACATAAGGTCAGTCTGAGGACGAGATGTGAACATGTGACTGAATTAAGTGATGAAACAGGAAGTAGAACCCTCCTCAACAGGATCTACACTGAGCTCTACATCACAGAGGGACAGAGTGAAGAGGTGAACACCCAACATGAGGTGACACAGATTGAGACAGACTCTAAAAAGAAGACCCTCCATGAGACTCCAATCAAGTGCCGGGACATCTTTAAAGCCTTACCCGACCAACAGAAACACGAGACAGGAGCTCAACCCGACCAACAGAAACCAAAGACAGAAGCTCAATCCGACCAACAGAAACCCATCAGAGTGGTTCTGACCAACGGCGTTGCTGGTGTTGGAAAAACTTTCACAGTGCAGAAGTTCACCCTGGACTGGGCAGAGGGCTCAGAGAACCAAGACGTCAGTCTGGTGATCCTGCTTCCATTCAGGGAGCTGAACTTGATCAGAGATCAGCGGTACAGTCTTCTTGAGCTGCTCCATGTTTTCCATCCAACATTACAGAAGGTCGCAGCAGAGACGCTCGCTGTCTGTAAACTGTTGTTCATCTTTGACGGCCTGGATGAAAGCAGACTGTCATTGGACTTCAAAAACTGGGAGGTTATGTCTGATGTCACACAGAAGTCATCTTTAAACACACTTTTCACAAACCTCATCAAGGGGAATCTGCTTCCCTCAGCTTTCATCTGGATAACTTCTCGACCTGCAGCAGCCAATCAGATCCCTCCTTCATGTGTTGACAGGGTAACAGAAGTACAAGGCTTCACTGACGCCCAGAAGGAGGAGTACTTTAGGAGGAGGTTCAGTGATGATAAAGATCTGTCCAACAAAATCATCTCACACATCAAGACATCCAGGAGCCTCCACATCATGTGTCTGATCCCGGTCTTCTGCTGGATCACTGCGAGAGTTCTGGAGCACATGATGAGCACAGAGCAGAGAGGAGAGCTTCCCAAGACCCTGACTGACATGTACTCATACTTCCTGCTGGTTCAAACAAAGAGGAAGAAACACAAGTATGATGAGGGACATCAGATGAGTCCACATGAGCTGATGGAGGCCAACAGGGAAGTTCTTCTGAAGCTGGGGAGGCTGGCGTTTGAACATCTGGAGGACGGAAACATCATGTTCTACCAAGAAGACCTGGAGCGGTGTGGTCTGGATATCACAGAGGCCTCAGTGTACTCAGGAGTTTGTACAGAGATCTTCAAAACAGAGTGTGGGATCTTCCAGAAAACAGTCTACTGCTTTATTCATCTGAGCGTTCAGGAGTTTCTGGCTGCAGTCTACATGTTCCACTGTTTCACCGACAGGAACACAACAGTTCTGAAGGCTTTTCTGGGAGTAAGATTTATAGATTTAACTCTTGATGTTCTCCTAAATGGAGCAATGATGACATCCATGAGGAGTAAAAAAGGTCACCTGGACCTGTTTGTTCGCTTCCTTCATGGTCTTTCTCTGGAGTCAAACCAGACAATCTTAGGAGGCCTGCTGGGTCAGACAGACAACAGTCCAGAAATGATCCAAAGAGTCATTAACAACCTGAAGGAGATGAACAGTTATATCTCACCAGACAGAGGCATCAACATCTTCCACTGTCTGACGGAGATAAACGACCTCTCAGTCCATCAGGAGATCCAAAAGTTCCTGAAGTCAGAGAACAGATCAGGGATGAAACTCCCTGAGATCCACTGCTCTGCTCTGGCCTACATTCTGCAGATGTCCGAGGAGGTTCTGGATGAGTTGGACCTGAAGAAGTACAACACAACAGACCAGGGACGATGGAAACTGATTCCAGCTGTGAGGAACTGCAGGAAGGCTAAGTAAGTCCAGATGTGATGAGCATTATAAATCAGTGTCATGTACTATTTCAATTATTTTGATAGAAACTAAACAAAATCCTTACTGTTCATCAAAAAGTGTTCCTGTGTTAATGTTCATGGGAAATAGTCAGTAGTAGTTTTTTTCACAAATTATGTCTTTTAGATTTTTGTCCTGAGTTCAAAAATTGCTTTGATGGTTTCTTTTGTGAGGACATTCAGGAGGAAATTCCCAAAGAAGTGACTGAGATGGCTGATAGTGTTAATCCCTGAAAAGGGAGATATCAGATGCTTTGAGTGCCCCCTTCCGGCCTCTGCAGGCATTACAAATCAATCATCATATCTTAAAATCTCAGCAGGTAGATCACAGACAAACTGTTCTGGCAGGAGATCCTTAACCTCACTACATTTTATTCTTTGCTGACATGTTTGATTTCTGGATCATTAGGCAGCAGTCACTGTATTTTCCTGTTTATAGAAGTGAGCCAGGCGGCACGAGAATGAGATCCTCCTCTTCCAGAGTTACT
This sequence comes from Labrus bergylta, assembly GCF_963930695.1. Taxonomy (NCBI): domain Eukaryota; kingdom Metazoa; phylum Chordata; class Actinopteri; order Labriformes; family Labridae; genus Labrus; species Labrus bergylta. The sequence continues at coordinate 12,617,262 of NC_089195.1, read as the reverse complement.
GTTCAATGAGTTTCAAATGGTTTTCTAATCCAGGGAGAGTCCTTTGAATAGATCACACTTTACATCACAGACTATAGATATGTCATCTTAAATAAAACTACATTTGTTTCCATTCATCTGTAACATTTAGTAAACGAGTGATGAGACTTTTTGTGTCAGTGACAGATTCCACTGATGTGTAAAGTTTAGACCAAACAGGACCTGTCAAACTTTAATTATCAAATGTGAGATGTAAATATCAAACACTTCTTAGTAATATTTCTCTATTATATGTTTCACAACAGACTTTCTGGCTGTGGACTCTCAGAGACTCACTGTGACATTGTGGCCTCAGCTCTGAAGTCCAACCCCTCCCATCTCAGAGAGCTGAACCTGAGCTACAACGACGACCTGCAGGATTCAGGATTGAAGCTGCTGTGTGAGGGACTGCAGAGTCCAAACTGCAGACTGGAGTCTCTGAGGTCAGATCACTGACTGTAACATATATATATGAATATAATAGAAACTGTATTGACTGTGTTTGAATTTAACCCATTCTTGAGAATTGTGAAAAATCATGTCCCAGGCAAACAAACTTAAAAATACCACTTACAAAGGCACTTATTCCCTTTTTTTTTTTAAATGAAAATCTACTTTAAAACAAATTTGAAATATCAAATTTGAAATATTCAAATTCAAATTTGAAATATTCAATGTCTAAACCCGCCCTATGCCAGAAATCAATTTAAAACTTCAAACTATTTTAAAATGTTTCAAACTCTTAAAACTACAAAACCTACTGATACTAAAGGCGTAAAAAATACTATTATAGTCATCTACACTTTAAAATGTAGTTCCATGAACATTTTGACCCATTAAGGTTGTGTCCCAGATTTTTGTCTACTCCATTAGACTTTTTACAACCCAAGTTGTGTCCCAAAATTTTGTGAACTCTGTCAGACTTTTACAAAAACATAAAATAATCAGGCATAAAAAGAGGTGAGCTACAACATAAAGGACCCCGTCTTATTCCTTGTTTTAAAAGAGGGGGATGCTGTTCAAGCATCGTTCACATTTAATTTTTTGAGAAATTGATGAAATGATTTTACTATCAGGTGTGTCTCAACCATAACAGGTCAACTCCATCTCCCTTTCAAATCAGAACTCAATCAGGTTGATGGTTTATTAATCTGTGTTTTGGTGACATTGAGGGAACTCTAAGCAGCTTTACAAACTGAAATGGAAACCCTCCACAGACGACCTGTGACATGAAAATATCAAACATTTTGTCAACTGCGTCAGATATTCCATCTGACAGGTGGGTTGGGGTTTTATCTAGTCAACTTTGGTTATATTCTTTAATAATTATATTTAATTATTATTAATATGAATAACAATATCATTAAACTATGTTTAATCAACTCGGGGGACCACCCTGAAATCAGGGGAATATAACCAAAATATCACTAAAATCAGTCTCAAATTAGTTACTTAATTACTAATATTATTAATAATTAATAACCAGGGGTGCAAACTTGTCACCTTTCGGCGAAATTCGCCGTTTTGGATCCCAAATAAGTCATTTGTGTGATTCATTTAGATCTGCAATAAAAATATTTGGAGGGGGTGGGGGGGGCGTCTATGACGCGAGCTGTCATGCTTCTTGCGGCCGGCGAGCACGGTCCCTGCAAACGTCAAGTCGTTTCATACTGATTGCGGTCAGAGCGGTCTGATTGCTCAACACGGCACGAAGAAAGTACTTCCGGCCCCTGTAGCCAATCATTGCAACGCTGTCGGCACTGTTACAAAATCTTGGAGGTGCGCGGCTGGGCGCTCAGATCCTCCGCGGACCATTCTCGTGCCAACGGCGATTGCGCAATATTGCCGTGCCGACCGCAAGCAGCATGAAACCTGATTCAATGAGTCGCAATGTGCAGCACATGGCTAATTTACATAATGTTATTTTTCAGTGAAAACACTGTGGAAAGAGTCGAAGTTTGGCTAGCAAGCCAGCCTTTCTGTTAAACATGCTGTCTGATCATATTTACCGTTTGGTAGCCATACAGCTTTCTGGTTCATTATTATCTCAGGCAACATTAAAGTGACAGCGGGTCAACAAATGTAATAAGAGAGGGAATATAAACTTAATGAAAATCAGCAGGAGCAAAACATCAGGTTAATATATTGATAATGTTACATATATATGATAGAAAAGATGGGAAAATATTGCCATACTTGATGACTGTATTATGATGTTCTCTCAGACTCTGCCCTGAGGGCTACTTGCATAGTGACTGCCCTTCACGTCACCCCTTAGTAGAACATGGTAAGCCCTGTTCTGCAAATTCATCCCATTTATAAAAAGGGACTGAAGGTTGGGAGAATGGGTTTTTCATGTTTCACTGAAGCTTTATCAAAAAGTTAGAACAGAACACAGATATAGACAAGCAATTGTGTTTTTCTTATTGTTTGCACTGCTTCTTTAGTCTGAATGCTAAAATCGTCTGTAAATTCACATTTTAAAGCTGATATATATATTTTTTAAATCTTCCCGGGGGAGCATGCCCCCGGACCCCACTAGGTGGTTTGGATCCATGTCACCTTTTCATCCCTGATCAGTTTGCACCCCTGAATAACTATATTTAATAAAAGGAAGGCGTGAAATGCGTACACAAAGCCCTCGCACCCAGCTTATATCACAATGCAAATACACCAGTAATCACAAACAACTGCTCTCTTAAATTATAACAGAATTTATTTAAACAAAGCAACATCAATCCAAAATCAATGAACTTAATAAAACAAATAACTAATCTAAGCAGACAAACATTATCAAGCAAAACTTGTGAATGAGGTTCAAAAATGTAGTTGTGTGGATGAGAGAGACAATGCACCATGCGGCTTCGTCACGTGTGGACAAAATGGTAGACAACAAAGGAAGCCGTTTGGCTGCCTTTTGAAATAGTTTGAGCTCTCTGAGCTGAGTTCAGTAACTGCTACTTAAACACCAGAAAGCCAGTGGCCGGACACTGGTCTTTCTGATTGTGAAAGCCGTTGACTGAAGGTAAACTAGCATAGCATTACACACATAGGCGAACACAGCGGTTCATCACAATAAAACAAATGCAGCAGCTTACAACAGATAATAAACAGAATGTGACGTCTTGTCAACAATGATGCACAATTATCAGTGGTTATAAAAGAAACATAGCTATTTCTGAAACTATTTCTGCCCAGACCAAAGCTCTTACTTGGGGTAACTCCTGGTGATCATTGCAAAGTTGGTTAGATCGTCACTCTGTTGAATATTAAATCAACAGACTCAGGCAGGTTTCCTTCGTGGCAGATGTAGGAGGAGGGTGGCAGGATTCAGATAAACATGTCCCAGTACAACTCTAAAATGACGTATTTCTCTGGCTTTGATAACTGTTGGAAATATTTGATATCATGCAAGTACTCAACAATAAAAATATAACATGGGTTTAGTCCTTTTTAAATTGATTTAAATATTTTAATGTGGACAACATCCCACATTCATGCATAAAGCTCACTGTCATCTACATTTTTTATTTTTTATTCAGATTGATTCTCTGCAGTTTGTCAGAGATCAGCTGTTCTTCTCTGGCCTCAGCTCTGAAGTCCAACCCCTCCTATCTCAGAGAGCTGGACCTGAGTGAGAACTACGACCTGCAGGATTCAGGATTGAAGCTGCTGTGTGATTATCTGCAGAGTCCAAACTGCAGACTGGAGACTCTGAGGTCAGCTCACTGACTGTAATATATATATGAATATAATAGAAACTGTATTGACTGTGTTTGAATTTAACCCATTCTTCCAGGCAAACAAACTTAAAAATACCACTTAAAATAGGCACTTATTCCTTTTTTTTTTTTTTTTTTTTTTTTAAATGAAAATCTATTTTAAAATGTTTTTATTATGAAACAAATGAACAAAATCCTGGACCTCCTGTGTGCCAACGTGAGAGGAGAATACAGCTCTTCTTCTCTCCCCCCTCTGGGGGAATCAGACCACAACCTGATCCACCTTGAGACCACCTACAGGCCCCTGGTGAAGCAGCAGGTGGCCAGCACAAGGACCTTGAAGGTTTGGTCTAAGGACACAGACGGGGCCCTGCAGGAGTGCTTTAATGTCACAGACTGGGAACTGTTTAAGGAGGATTATGGTGATGACATTGAAGGTTTCTCTCATTGTATTACAGACTACATCCGCTTATGTGAGGCCATAGTCCCTACCAAAAAGGACATTAAAACTCTCCTTAACAGCAAGAAGAGGGCATTCATTCGGGAGGAACTCAGGGCTGTCCAAAAGGAGTTAAAGAGGAAGCTGAGAGAGGCCAAGAACAACTATAAGGAAAAGATTGAGGCCAAAATGGGACAGAACAACACAAAAGGGGTGTGGAACGGCATGAAGCAGATGACGGGCTGCAGCAGGCCTGAACCCAGAATTCAAGGAGACCCAGTATTTGCAGATGAGTTGAACCTATTTTTCAATAGGTTTGACACAACCCCCGACCCAGTGAGCTCAAATAGTGGGTCTAGGTCTCCCCTCACCACCTCAGCCCCCATTCCCACTTCTGCTGAAGTTTCTGCTCTTCCTCCCATCAAGGTTCTTACTTCCTCCCCCCCCTCTCTCAGCTCCTCACCAGCAGCTTCAAAGGACAGCCCCCCCCTCACCCCCCAGCTCCCTCCCTTCAGGTACCTGCATGACAATAGACAGTTCCCCACATCCATCCCCCATTCAATTTCCCACTTTCACTCTTACTACCAGCCAGGTACAAAAAGAACTCTCCAGATTCCACATCAGAAAAGCCAATGGACCAGACCACATCAGTCCCAGGATCCTCAAGGTGTGTGCTGGGCAGCTTGCAGGAGTCTTTCAGAACCTATTCAACCTCTCACTAAGGCTGATGAAGGGGCCTGACCTGTGGAAGACATCCTGCATCATCTCAGTTCCAAAGAAAGGTCGTCCCAGGGCTCTCAATGACTACAGACCTGTGGCACTCACGTCATATGTCATGAACACATTTGAGAGGCTGGTTCTCCAGCACCTGATGACCCTGCTCACTGCTTTCCAGGACCCACTGCAGTTTGCATATCAGAAGCACATTGGTGTGGAGGATGCAGTCATCTTCCTCACACACAAAGCCCTGTCACACCTGGATAAGCAGGGAAGCACTGTGAGAGTCATGTTCTTTGATTTTTTTGTGCTTTCAATACCATCCAGCCCTGCCTCCTGAGGGACAAGCTTCTGGATATGCAGCTGCACCCTGACACCACAGCGTGGATCTTTAACTACCTCTCTGGCCAGCCACAGTACGTCACAGTGGACGTCTGTGTCTCTGATGTGGTGACAGGCAACTCTGGTGTACCCCAAGGAACAGTCCTGGCGCCATTCCTCTTCACCCTCTACACCTCAGATTTAAATCTGGTTCCTGCCACCTTCAAAAGTTTTCAGACGACTCCTCGATTGTTGGGTGCATCACTGATGACGACAAGAAGGAGTACAGAGGGCTGTTAGAGAGCTTCGTCACATGGTGCGAAAGCAACCCACTGAAGCTCAACATCAGCAAAACAAAGGAGATGGTAGTAGACTACCAGAGGAAGACGAGGCCCCCTGTCATCATCCAGGGGGAGGAAGTGGAGAGGGCGGACTCATACAAGTACCTTGGGGTCCACATCAACAATAAACTGGACTGGTCTCAACTCTGACGCCATCTTCAGGAAAGGACAGGGCACGGTGAGGAGACTCAGAATGTTCAGTGTCTGCAACACACTCCTGAAGACCTTCTACCAGTCTGTGGTGGCCAGCATACTCTTATTTGCTGTAGTGTGCTGGTGGGGTGGCATTAAAACTGGTGAGGCAAACAGGCTGAACAAGCTGATGAGGAAGGCCCGCTCTATAGTTGATCTTGATCTGGACACTTTGGAGACAGTGGCTGAGAGGAGGATAAAGGACAAAATCATATCCATCCTGGATAACTCCTCTCACCCTCTCCATGACAAGCTGTAGCAGATGGGCAGCTACTTCAGCCAACGCCTCTTTTCTGTTCGTCAGTATGTTGTTCTCCTCTCTTTTGTGAATGTTGTCATTCCATTGGATTACACATAGCATTAATATAAAGGCAAATATTGTCATTATAACGTTGTGTAGCGGACTCTGTTGCTACGGCCGCTACTTCCGCGTTTTTTATTTACGTCACGTCTTACTTCGGGAAATCCCCCCGATCCCCCTCCCCTCTGACAGGGAAAGTCCCCCGCTGTGAGGAGGATATGTGAACGGCTAATTAGGGAGAATCTCTGGAGAAGTCCTCCTGTAAATATCTAGATATTATCCGGAGTGCATATGTGAAAACGGCTTATGACAACAATAACAGTCCTTCCTGACACAAATTTCACCCCCATAAACACTACCCCCATGACAGGCTCATTATTTACATTGTATTATTATAATATACTGTATTATTAATATTTAGCATCAATACTGTTTATTCTTATAATATTATATTAGTCTTTATTATATATCATATTACATTTAATTATATCACACTGTATTGTATTATATTGTACTATATTATATTATACTACATTATATGCAGCTTACAATCACACAAACACATAGAGCTCTAAACCCCCCCTCCCCCTCTTGAGTTATTTGAAATGAAAGTGATAGACACACAAAAACTGGGTGTTTTAATTTGTATTCTATCATTAACATTTACTCATTTTAAATCCAACTGACATCCTTCTTTCACGTGTGTAAGACGGTGAGAACCTGAACCTAAGAATCTGAACCTCAGTGATGAGTTGGTGCACGTCACGTCTTTATATTACTGCTCATGTTTGATGAGTGAATATAGCGCCGTAGAGACCTTGCTTTGTGTGCTCCATATGAAGTATTAGAGAATTAAAGTGCCGTGTGGAAATCCCCACTCTGTTGTCTGTCAGCTATCTGATGCTAACCAGCTATCCCGGGACTTCTGCTAATAGCTACCTGCTGCTAGCTTCTCCACCTGCACCAGCCACGTTACAAAATTATGTCAGTGCTGATGTAACTGGTCCAGAGTGAACTCCATCAGCTGGGTGGTGTGGTTAGCATTTGTTGGGGTTTTATCTAGTCAACTTTGGTTATATTCTTTAATAATTATATTTAATTATTATTAATATAAATAACAATATCATTAAACTATGTTTCATCAACTCGGGGTACCACCCTGAAGTCAGGGAAATATAACCAAAATATCACTAAAATCATTCTCTAATTAGGTACTTAATTACTAATATTATTAATAATTAAAACCGCAAGCAGTGATGAAGGGCTTCATAATTCATATGATACCAATGTTGTCGCACTAGTAGCAAAACTGAGTCCGCTGCCCAAAAAACAATATTTTGAACGTCAGGTGAGACTAATGATAATGCAGTGTAAGAAAAAGTCAGAACTGAGAAGAACTATTACAGTCTCATTTTAAAGCCATGCTGACAAGTGTGGTAGAATCTAATTCAGATTTATTGTATGTTTACAGCTCATTAATGCCAGTAGAATTTTTAATTCAATAAGATCACTTAAGACAATAAAAGCCTTTAGAACATTAACTATAGCAAGTTAATAAGTAAAATAATGCTGCTGGAAACGCTTCAAATGTCTGAAGGTGCAAATATTACAAAGTTAAAATTATTTTTAAACTATGAGGAAATATTACAGTGATTATTTATCTTCCATTTTGGGTGTAAAACAAAGCATAGTTGTTCAAAGTTTTTATGGGTCATTTGTGTGATGGAGGTGCGGTTATAGAAATTTTTCGGGTTAGTTTGGGCCGTGGTAGGGGCCCAATGTGATATCTTTTCATGGGGCCCGAAATTCCTGGTGGCACCCCTGGCCACGCCCTTTGACAAAATAACGTGCAGAGCACAACGGGATATGTTGAACATGTCTAGAACACACTGACTTTCCGTCGAACGGATGAACGCTTTCGGACTAGCTTTATTTTTCGCTTCTGCCAGTCTTTAATTTTATACATATGTTTATGTATTTCAGCTTTACTTAAACTGTATTTCCATTTTCTTTTCTTTCTTCAAAAACAAGATTTCATCCATATTTCAACACAATATGCCCAGAAAAATACATAAACTTATACTTGTCAATAATTACATGCAAAAATTCTCAAAACTACAAAATAAACATTTGTGTGTTATTATTCTTTTCACAAATATAAAATAATGTGGTTCTGCTACTTGCAATCAATGCAATAGAGTTGCAAATAGGTTTCCAGTTTAACTGAATAAAAGGAGATCAATCCTCGATTAGCATTATGCTAACGAATAACATGGGAAATCCCATAGAGCTGGCGAAGCTAGCAGAGTTAGTGCTACACTTTTCAGACATAGGAGTGGCACCCATATGTGAACGAGGCGATGAGCTAAGCTAGCGCTCATGAGCATCATAGCTTTAGTACCTTAAAACCTTCAAAACAAATTTAAAACACATCCTGACACACTTAAGGATGGCGTTACCTTCCACATGCTATGGAAGAATATATAGACCACATGTAGCCTATGTGATTTGGGACATTTACTCACCTGTTAATAACAGGGAAATAATAGCAACAGGTAGGCCTAGTGTGTTTCCTTTCCTGCTTCTGCCAGTCTGAAGACGAGGGCTACCAAGCACACTAAGCTGTCTCACTTGGACGTTACGCCTCCTTGTGGAACAAATTGGAACCACACTCTAAATTAAAATATTTCAATCATGGATAGTCACCACAAGATGGCAGCATTTCCTTAATTTTAGACGAGCTCTGTATCATGCATGAGAAATTTTAAACTACCTTGACTTGAGAGCGTTATTAACCCTTCTTCCCGACATGATAGCATGTCATGTTTGGTACCAATGGATGCAGTATTTTCGTTTCATTTGAAACCTGTATATCCCCTCTAGCTTTAAAAATGAGTCCGCGACGCAGTCCGGATATAGTAACATTTATGTCGGCTGAGGGCACACTAACATTAGACAACAAGTTAACAGTTAGCAATAGCTAACAAAATGACTGCTAGCTAACTGGTAAACCGTTAGCGCAAGCTATACTGTGAAACTGTTTGGTTGACTAATGTAACATAATGGTTTTATAAGTTTAGCTAGTTAACCGTGAGCTAGCAAGAGTTACAGCCACTTCCTGTTTATGGCGATTTGATTTGTGGACTTCCTGTTGGATTTTGAGCATGGGTGCAAGAGGGTTTATTGTAGGTGTTGTCAAGATGGATACGCATAGTAAAATTCAGAATAGTAGGTTCAATGTGCTGCGGGAGCTGAATGTTTGAAATATTGTAGGGCGTGCCACTGAGCCATTAAGCCATGCCCACTCATTTATATGGCATAAAATGTTTGACTTTACCACCAGGATCATATGTATGAAGTTTCGGGACTGAACGACTATGTTAAGCCCGTGAAAAAACTACTTCCTGTTCGATGGCAACAGCGCGTCCGTATGGCGACAGCGTTGGACGTCGGCGTTTGAGCTTGAAGTCCTGTATGGCCAAGGTGTTAGCATGGTCCACACCAATGTTGAGGGGAAAATTAGCTACTGTGTAACAATTGCTAATGCTAATTGAGAAGCAGTAACTGCCTGTTGTCAACAGGTGGCGCTGTGACTAATCAAAAAATTTAAATCATATCTGTCATTTTCATTTCACTATGTTTATCCAGCCTAGAAAAAAAATACCATGTATCATGTATGAGAAATTTGAATATGATTGAACATTAGATGTCAGAGATATAACCATTTACTTTTTTGGCAAGTTGCTAAAATGCGCCTCAAACTTTGAACGCATGCCACGGCTACGCCCTTTGACGAAATAAAAGGGATATGTTGAACATGTGTAGAACACACTGACACTGAGTTTTCACCGAACGGATGAGCGCCCTCGGCCAAGATCCTTCAAATAGGTAACGCAAAATCGTCTTATTTTGAAATTGATGTGTAAATAGCGGGCTTCCTGTACGTTTAAAAGTATGGTCATAATGCAACTTTCTGTTCGTCTCACCAACATACATATGCGTACAAAGTTTTCGTGCCCTAACTCACAATTGGGGGCGCCGTAGAGCCATTTTTTTTTTTTTTAGAGAAATTTTGGTGAGTTTTCACGCACGTTCAAGCTGTCAAAAATAAGCGCGAAGTGGTGGAAGAATAATAATAATCCTTTGGGTTCCAAGAGGGTCCTACGCACTTGTCAGTGCTTCGGGCCCTAATAATAATTCTTTGGGTTTCAAGAGGGTCCTACGCACTTATCAGTGCGCCCAAAACTCCTAAAAATGTGCCGTGGAAGTAGTCAGCTGAATCCTCTGATGCTTGAATTCAGCATGTGAAGAGCTACCTAGACTGAGCAACCTCAGCTCTGGAGTTTAACTTATGTAAGCCAAGAGGAGGAAAGGGTTTGTCTCCTCAAATGCTGGAGTCCATCTTGTTAGAGAGGGTATCCTCTTTGGGTCGGCAGACCACACTTGAAGAGAAAGAAGCAATGCCTGGCGATTGCTTTTAAAGACTGGAACTGCCTGTGAGTTTACCTCAGGCCTCCTCCAATGAGGATAGAGAATTCAGACACCCCCCCATCCCCCGCACTTTTAACACCTATTTGTATAGTTCCCTCTAGTCAGGCCCGAGTCTTTTGTCCAGCACACATGGCTGAGGCCCAACACATTCAAACAGAGCTAAGAGTCATAAACAGTCTAACACAGGCCAAAGTGTCACACCAACGCAGGATTCAATCTCTGCTTGAAGAGTTCAAAAAGAAACACAAAGGAGGCAGGTGGGACCTGTCAGAGAGTTTATCATTTAGAGCAAGTTTAGATAGAGTTTTTAAAACATTAAAGGTAAAAAGTTTTTTGTTAGGGAATACTCTAGAGGACAAGATCAGTAAACAGATAAGAGGTTTCACTTTGTCCACAGGGGGCGCCAAAACGGACATCGTAAATTCCCCCGCCAAGGGGCACTCAATAAAAATAATAACAAAAAGATGACATCGAGGCTGGCGGGGAATCATGGGAGGTCTCTCTGCTCCCCGCCGAACATACTCTGACTAGATCGTAGTGAAGACAAACGAGTGATACAGACCTGAGGACGAGAATATGTTTACCGACAAAGTATCCAAGTATAATCTACATGACGTTTTTATCACAGCAGCACATAAAGCAACAGTACAGCAGCTTTCAGTAGCAGCTGACACTTCCTGAGGCCTGTATCCACCTAGCGTTCTTTTCTCAGCGCCAGCATCTTTTTTCAGTTGTTTTTAATAAGTAGAGAGCGTTCGCAGCAGGAAGCAGCCGCAGCACCCAGCGTCTTTTTCTTTCAAAATTATTTTGATTGATTTTTCTTGGATGCATGTTCACATAGCAATTAGATGGCACAACAGCACATTTGAACCAAAACATCCAACCAGCGTCTTTTTAAAAAAAAAAAAATTTAAGATTTATTTTTGGGCTTTTAATGCAGAGATAGGACAGTGGATGGAGTTGGAAACCAGGGAGAGAGAGTGGGGAATGACATGCGGAAAGAGGCCATGGGGGGAAGTGAACCTGGGCCTCCCGCTTGTGATGAGAGCCTCAATACATGGGACGCGCACCCTAACCATTGCGCCACCAGCGCGCCCCAACCAGTGTCTTTTTAACAAGCGTTTTTGTGTGGCCACGCCGGGCGCTCAAAGTTGAAAATCTATCAACTTTTTAGAAAGGCACTGTTGACGTCACCGGTGTTATTTTGAAAATGTATGACATTCCCTGTATTTTAGCCACCTACGTATTGTATCTTATACCCACATCCTCTTTCCTCCGTGTCCGGTGTTTCCACAGCAACGTAAATCATGTTGTGTCTGTCAAGGCTGCCGTAAAGACACGCCCCGTTACAACTCTAAAATGACGTATTTGTATGGCTTTGATAACTGTTGGAATTATTTGATGTCATGCAAGTACTCTACAATGAAAAGATATATAACATGGCTTTAGTCCATTTTAAATTAATTTAGATATTTCAATGTAAACATTCTAATAAAATTCGACATATTGTACATTTAAATCTAAGAACGATCAGGAAGTACTTAAGTATTAATGCATCCTAATAAAGTCCTTCAATGTTGGAATTAACAGATGATGATCACATAGGTGTGTTCAAGTGGAAAACATCACACATTCATGCACAAAGCTCACTGTTATCTACATTTACATCTTTTATTCTTTATTCAGATTGCGTGTTTGCTGGTTGTCAGAGGTCAGCTGTTCTTCTCTGGCCTCAGCTCTGAAGTCCAACCCCTCCCATCTCAGAGAGCTGGACCTGAGTGACAACAAAAAGCTGCAGGATTCAGGAGTGAAGCTGCTGTGTGATTTTCTGCAGAGTCCAAACTGCAGGCTGGAGACTCTGAGGTCAGATCACTGACTGTGTCATTCATTTGTATCATTTCAATCCACAACCTCGATTGTTGCACATTTCAGGATTTATATATTTTCAGTATTTTTCTGAATTCAACTTTTGGGAATGTTATTTTTTCAAGTTGCTGAATAATTTAGAGATTTGATGTCAAAATGTTTTTATGACTATGTGAAGTAAAGTAGAACAACGTGCACATGAAGCAACTGGTTTCCTCTGGTTCTGTTAAGAAGTGAAATCATGAAGACCTTTGATTCAATAATGTCTGATTTGATAAATGTACTAACATCACAGAGCTGACTGAGATCAGCAGCCTGTTCTTCATCTGCGCACATGAACAGCTGTATCAATGTTGTGCTGACATTTGGAGGATTTAGATTTAGTGAATACACAATCAGAAATTATCATCTAATCATTTAGAGAAAACTGTATTCATCAGGACAAAGTGATTTTGAGATACTCATCACAACCTGAACACATGTGAGTGGATTATACATTATTTTATTCTTCTTTTATTCTTTATTCAGATTGAGCATTTGCAGTTTGTCAGAGATCAGCTGTTCTTCTTTGGCCTCAGCTCTGAAGTCCAACCCCTCCCATCTCAGAGAGCTGGAACTGAATGAGAACTACTTCCTGTATGATTCAGGATTGAAGCTGCTGTGTGAGGGACTGCAGAGTCCAAACTGCAGACTGGAGTCTCTGAGGTCAGATCACTGACTGTAATATATATATGAATATAATAGAAACTGTATTGACTGTTTGAATTTCACCGATTCTTGAGAATTGGGAAAAATCATGTCCCAGGCAAACAAACTTAAAAATACCACTTACAAATGCACTTACTCCTTTTTTTCAAATGAAAATCCCTTTTAAAAGATTTTTATTATGAAACAAAAATACCAAATTTTGGTTCTGATTTCTTTTTTTTTTTTATGTCTAAACCTGCCCTATGCCAGAAAACAATTTAAAACTTTAAACTTTTTAAAAATGTTTCAAACTCTTCTGTAACACTTTACAATAAGGGCACATTGGTTAAGGCATTATTAAGCATTAACTAATGGTTACTAACAGTTAAGTAATGTTTCTAGTAATCATTTATTAATGGTTTTCATGTTGACTAAGGTATTACTTAGTGCATTATTTAATCCTTATGCAGTAATAAGCCTTAATTAACAATAAATTCATACAATAATGAACATTAAGAAACCCTTAACAGATGTCTCTTGTTAACATTAATTAAGGGTTTACATGTTAATTAACCATGTATTCACTAATATTACTAAATGGTTGCTAAAGATGTTCATTTAGATGCATGTCTTGAGGTTCCAAGCTAGGTCGTGTCATTAAGACAAAAGTGTTTGTTTTTATTGATGTTTATTTAAGGTTAATGATTGTTCACTTTCTTGTCCATCCTCTAACTCCAACATGTTGCTCAGCTGGGGATTGAACCCTTGATCTTTGGGTTGAGAGGTGATGACTCTACCTACTGAGCCACAGCCACCCCGGGTTATGCATTCTGTATTATGTTTATATAAACCAAAATAAAGTTAGTCCAATGATGTCAACAAAGGTTGCAGAGCCAATATGAAGCTACAGCTGAAGGGATTCTGCAGAGCTAAAATAGAACAGAAATACTATAACTTGAAGTCTACATGTTTTTAAATGAATGCATCTCTGCATAGAAATGTTCCTGATGAACACAAAAAGAGGACACATTACTAAATCATCATTTCGAGGTGGTCCAGAAATTCATCAAATTGTGCTTAAATATTGATCAAATTGAGGGAAAGACTTTTCTGGTGCTAAAAAGGCTCTGGGTGGGAGACCTCCAGACCCCCTACAAAGATGTTTTTCAAATACAATAACTTGTCAGCACAGTTTTTGTACATTTAAAAACATTATACAGGGAGCTAAGTTTGGTTGAACTGGTCAGTAACTTGCAAAATAGTCTTAAGATCAGTATGAAAAAAATTGTGATAAAATCTTGATCGTGGTTTTGCAAAAAAAAAAATCGTGATATATTTTTTCAATATTGCCCAACTCTATGATTAACCATTTATTAATGCTCTGAATAAACATAACTCAACCATAATAGACCATGTATTGATGCTCTGAATAAGCCTTACTTAACCATAATTAACCATTTATTAATGCTCTTTGTGACCCTTATTGTAAAGTGGCAAACATATATCGCTTAAGTAACACTTTATAAATGCTTAAAGGGGTCATATTATGCTTTTTCTGGTTTTATATGCTCTTTAGTGTGTTTTCCAAGTGTCCTGTACATGTTTAGGCACATCTATGTGCAAATATTCAAAGTCCATGGAAACGCGGCTTCTCCTACGTCCTCCTGTTAGCTGCAGCATTAGCTGCATGTAACGCTCGGTTCTAGCCCCCCTCGAAAAAAAATTGCCAGTGTGACGTCTTGTCAGTGTGATATCACTGATCTAAGCCCATTGGCTCGTTGTGGCAAGCCCAGCATCTCATGTTGCACACCCATTAACTTCTGTAGCATGCCCACGATATGCCGTAGCCTGCGGTAGCACAGTAGTGCTAAGGTGCTAATGTTTTTGCTCCCGGAGCCAAAGTGGCTGCATTCCCAATATGGTAAAAGGGGCGTGACATTTCCGAGAACCGTGCTGAGCGACTGACCAATTACGGCAGAGCCGGCAGGCCAACCAATCAGATCAGACTTGGCACACGTGGGTACTGTGAACGTGGTCACTTCAGAGCCTTAGAGAGAGAGTCAGAAGCGAGCCGGTGCATGGAATGGCAGTACATGAAAACAGACACTTTTTTCGAGCTATTATGAACATACTTTAGTAGGTACATAGATTAAATATACAAACCCCAAAAAGGGCATAATATGACCTCTTTAAAAGTGCTGAATAAGCCTTACTTAACCATAATAAACCATTTATTAGGGCCCAAAGCACTGACAACTGCGTAGGACCCTATTGGAACCCAAAGGATTGTTAGGGCCCCAGCACGGACCGTCTTGAAACCCTAGTGATTATTATTATTATTATTGTTATTTTTATTTTTTATTCCGCCTCTTTGCGGCCACTTTTGAGGGCCTGAACGGGCCTGAAAACTCACCAAACTTTCCCGGGTCAACAGGTCTCGCAAAATTTTTTATATTTTGGCGGTTTCGTAAACAAATTTTGCAAAATAGCTCAGTGGCACCCCCTTCAAATTTTCAAAATGGCCTCCCCATAAATAGTGTTGATGTATAATAGTTGCCAGCAAACAGGAAGTAGTTTTTTCACGGGCTTAACATAGTCGTTCAGTCCTGAAACTTCAAACATATGATCCTGGTGGTAAAGTCAAACATTTGATACCGTTCAAATGAGTGGGCGTGGCTTAATGGCTCAGTGGCGCCCCCTACAATATTTAAAACATTCAGCCCCCGCAGCATGTTGAACCTGCTATTCTGAATTTTACTATGCGTATCCACCTTGACAACACCTACCTCTTGCACCCATGCTCAAAATCCAACAGGAAGTCTACAAATCACATCGCCATAAACAGGAAGTGGCTGTAATTCTCGCTAGCTAACGGCTAACTAGCTAAACTTATAAAACCGTTATGTTACATTGTCTCAACCAAGCAATTTCACGGAATAGCTCGTGCTAACAGTTTACCAGTTAGCTAGCAGTCATTTCATTAGCTAGCTATTGCTAACGGTTAACTTGTTGTCTAATTTGTTGTCAATTTTAAAGCTAGATGGGATATACAGGTATGAGTGTGGTTCCAATTTGTTCCACAAGGAGGCGTAACGTCCAAGTGAGACAGCTTAGTGTGCTCGGTAGCCCTCGTCTTCAGACTGGCAGAAGCAGGAAAGGAAACACACTAGGCCTACCTGTTGCTATTATTTCCCTGTTATTAACAGGTGAGTAAATGTCCCAAATCACATAGGCTACATGTGATCTATATATTCTTCCATAGCATGTGGAAGGTAACGCCATCCTTAAGTGTGTGTCAGGATGTGTTTTAAATTTGTTTTGAAGGTTTTAAGGTGAGTTCTATGATGCTCATGAGCGCTAGCTTAGCTCATCACCACATTCACATATGGGCGCCACTCCTATGTCTGCCATATGGCTTGTCCCTAGCTCCCATGCTCTTTTGCTAGTTTTGTAAATCTCCTGCATATCTCTTAAAGTAACCGTGAGTTTATAAAGACTGTTCATTTTCGTATTTTGTACTTATATTCATGTAAAAAGTGTAGCGCTAGCTTCGCCGTTTCTCTATGGGACTTCCCATGTTATTTGTTAGCATAATGCTAAGCGAGGATTCTCTCCTTTTATTCAGTTAAGGCGAGACACGGCAGGCTAAAACATCCATTTTTTATGCACTGGTCAACTTTGAGATTTTGGGCTAGATCACTCCCTGAACATGTAATCTTTCAAACTACCATAAAGAAAATATCCAAATTATACATTTATGTGTATATTTTAATACATTTTGTCGGATCGCGGCGTAAGGTTTCTCGTCAATTTGCCTAAAATTTAGCATTCTAATGCGACGTGCAGTATAACGGCTGTTCTCTGCTGCCCGTCATGACTGATATCTCTGTAAAGCTCTCTCTCTCCTGCACAATGCTATGTAACCCAAATAAGGACACTTCCTTTCTACCAGCAACCAATTGTGAAAGTTCAGAGGGGGGTTTAATGCTAAGAATGTAATCTCATTGGCTTGTGTTTGGTTTCTGATAATGTGATGCGTTCAGACGCCGAAACCGGGGGGGTGATTTAGAAATAGATAAAAGTGACGCGCATGTCACACAGCAGTGGCTGCTTGTTCATGTTGCCCGATTGAATGAGCTGCTTTGTGATTTAATTTGTCCGAATTGTGCTGGGTCAGGGCTGAAAATAAATATAGATCCACAGAATCATGGGTTCTGTAGCAGTTTATTGCTCGAGTGTCGTCTGTGCGAGAGTGACAAGTACAGCAGGAGCGTATACACATCTATGCGACTTCAAGATGAGTCCAGGAAGGATGTCGCGTTTGATGTGAAAGTGCGAATGGTCCTCTTGGCACATGAGTTAGGTCTGAGATATGCGGCTCTCAGAAAAATCAGCAAGGTGTTGGGGATCCCTGCCCTTCACCGTAAAACTTATCAGAGGCATGACAAAAGAGTGACAGGTAGGCTATGGAAAGAGGGTTGTGTCAGAAAAGTTTTTTTTTTGTTATCTGGCTTCACTAACCCTCATATAAGAGATCGTGCTGAACAGTCACATGAAGCTGGTTATTAACCTGATAAGTAGACCCAGAGTTTCAGAGAGCACATTCACATAATAGGGGCGGAGTTAGCGTCATATGACCTATGATTGTGTTGTATAACCTAGTGTTTGTCGCTCTCTCTCCATCAGCTTAAAGACCTCCACCATCAAGAGATCTGATTGGTCAGTGGGTGGAGATTTTCACAGGTTGATCTCTGATCTCGAACATAACCTGTTCCGGAGCAGGTTAGGTGTGCGTAAATTACCATGGTGATATACCCAGTTAACAAATGAACCACCTTAGGACTGAAAACCCATGGTTAACCCTGAAGTTACCTCGTTAACCCCAAATCCTGCTTCGTAGTACAGGCCCCCGAGGATGAGAATATGTTTACCTACGAAGTGTCTAAGTATAGTCTACATTGAACCAAAACTCATATCTCAATATTTTTTCGCTGAATGGCGATACTCGATATATATTGATATGTCTTTTATTAACAGTCAGTTGCACAAGTTCAACATGTACATGACAACAAACTACCTGTTTGTGAAGTTAATTAATTTTCTGCATAACAAAATAAACACAGTTCTGTGTTTTGTTATCCATTTAGTTTGTTGAGTTTGACTCAGAGAGAGAGAGAGAGAGAGAGGAGCAGGGTGAAGAGGGAGAGACAGTGAGATGAGAAATAGGTGAACTGGCAGCTCTACAGAAGACGTGTTTAACAATATTTTAATGCAACATGAACTATATCGATGCTATATCGATATAAGATATTGTCTTACCCTTTATCTTTTTGAAAATATATGTTAAAAACTTGATATATCACCCAGCCCTAATGACGTGACATGACGTTAATATCACAGCAGCACATACATCAACAGTACGGCAGCTTTCAGTAGCAGCTCACGCTTCATTATGCAGCAGTCTTTGACATAACATCCGTTGTTTCCACGGTAACGATAAACATTCTGTCTGTCAAGGCTGCCACTAGGACAAGACACGTCCTAGTACAACTCTAAAATTACGTATTTCTCTGTCTTTAATAACTGTTGGAAATATTTGATGTAATGTAAGTACTCAACAACAAAAAGATATATAACATGGCTTTAGTACATTTTAAATTAATTTAAATATTTCAATGTAAACATCCTAATAAAATTCAACATATTGGACGTTTAAATCTAAGAACGATCAGGAAGAACTAAAGTATTATTGCATCCTGATAAAGTCCTTCAATGTTGGAATGAACAGATGATGATCACATCAGTGTGTTCAAGTGGAAAACATCACACATTCATGCATAAAGCTCACTGTCATCTACATTTACATCTTTTTTTCTTCATTCAGATTGAGTTACTGCAGTTTGTCAGAGATCAGCCGTTCTTCTCTGGCCTCAGCTCTGAGGTCCAACCCCTCCCATCTCAGAGAGCTGGACCTAAGTCAGAACTGCCTGAAGGATTCAGGAGTGAAGCTGCTGTGTGATTATCTGAGTCAAAACTGCAGACTGGAGTCTCTGAGGTCAGATCCCTGACTGTGTCATTCATTTGAATCATTTCAATCCACATCCTCGGTTGTTGCACATTTCAGGATTTATATATTTTCAGTATTTGTCTGAATTTAAATCTCAGGGAAATTTAATGATTTAGGAGATTATTTTTTTCAATTTGCTGAATAATTTAGAGATTTGATGTCAAAATGTTTTTCTGACTGTGAAGTAAAGTATAACAACATGCACATGAAGCCTCTGGTTTCCTCTGGTTCTGTTAAGTGAAATCATGAAGACTTTTGATTCAATAATGTCTGATTTGATAAATGTACTAACATCACAGAGCTGACTAAGATCGGCAGCCTGTTCTTCATCTGTGCACATGAACAGCTGTATCAATGTTGTGCTGACATTTGGAGGATTTAGATTTAGTGAATACACAATCAGAAATTATCCTCTAATCATTTAGAGAAAACTTCATTCATCAGGACAAAGTGATGTTGAGATATTCATCACAACCTGAACACATGTGAGTGGATTATACATTTTTTTTCTTTTTCTTTTATTCTTTATTCAGATTGTGGGGCTGCAGTTTGTCAGAGATCAGCTGTTCTTCTCTGGCCTCAGCTCTGAAGTCCAACCCCTCCCATCTCAGATATCTGGACCTGAGTGTGAACAGCCTGCAGTATTCAGGAGTGAAGCTGCTGAGGGATCTTCAGAAGAATCCAAACTATCGACTGGAGTCTCTGAGGTCAGTCTCTCAGTGTTCTTTAGTAAACCCTCCTCATATTAGGTCATAATTAAATTGTCTTGGTTTGTGGGTTTTTTACTTTTCATCCTTTTCTGTATTTGATGCATAATTTACTGTGATATAAAGAGATAGAGAGAGAGATACTTGATTCATCCCCTCAGAGAAATTCTGGAGTATTCCGTAACTCACACATATAAGTTAAACCATTGAACAGGAAAGAGGTGGAAAGGCAGGCAGTGACGGTTTTGCCACAGCTCCAGTTATGAGCGGCTACCTTTGGCCTGTGTGTTATGAAGCCTAATGTCTGTGGGGACAAAGGATCTCCTGAACCTCTCAGTCCTGCAGGGCAGTGAAATTAAACGTTCACTGCAGAGACTTCTCTGGCCTGTCATGATGTCGTGGAGAGGATGGCTAACATTGTTCAATATAATCTGTCCTCTCCTCCACACGTCTCTCCACCTCTCCACCTCGATCTTCAGTGTGTCCAGACGCCTGCCTAAAACAGAACCAGCCTTTTTTATCAACTTGGTGGAGTGAGGGCGGAGCTTAGTTACAGCGCTGTGGGGGAATCTGATGACTTACAGCTGATGACGGGAGTCTGTGTAGAAAATTATTTCTGTGATCTGTCTTCTCTCATTAGATGGAGATGATCTCTGAATGTGAGCGATCAGGACACTGGTGGTGCAGAGAGGAGCAGCTGTGTCCTGATGATCCACAGAGGATGAACCTCCACCATCTTGTGCGTTGAGAAGCTCTGCAAGCTGAGGAGAGCTTCATCCATCAGGGACTGACAGAGGAATCACATCAAAGTTCATTTCAATGATATTTCTAATGAATTTGTTCTACACACATTACAGGAGTGGAAGGCCAAACATGAAACAGCTGGTAGAAATGTCAAGAGGTCAAAAGCTACCAAGAAATGCTGCAGTTATTCTTCTCGTGATGATTATTTTGATTATATTTCTTACAAAAAGTACAAACCAGAACTTGATCATATGTAACATTTATTCACATAATCTTCTCTTTATAGCCTCTTTAAAACATGCCCTCCTCTCCTAAATGTCCTGACCTCATCAGGCTGAACTGCATGTGTGAACAGAAAGTGTCCTTTCACACTAATTTTCAACACACTGCGCGTTGGCTTGAGAATTTGTGTTTGACACTAGTGGTTAAACAACGGTGTTTATATGTTTCTCTTCTGGTCGACATCCTGCATCAACTGCATAAATTGTTGTTAAGATCAGTGGTGGCTCAATGAGGCAGGTTTCTGAGGTCACATATTGAGGTCTACTGCTGGATTCTTGTCTGACATTCCAGTTATAGTCTGAGGAATAATGCCGGCTTCACCATTATCACCATTATTTTGCATGAATTTCTCAACATTACAAACATGCAGGGTCTGAGATTAACACCCGCCAAGCGCCAAATGCGGGTAGATTTTTCGTTTGCGGAGTAAATGTCAGAGGGCTATTCGCCACAGGGCGGGTAAATGTTTTGCCCAACAGTCACGTATAAAAACTATGCTATGAGTATTAAGCGCGTTTGATGTCGCTGCAGCTACTTCTCCCTGCTCCTTTCTCTGCTGTCTACATGACGGAGCATCGTGGGGTCACGATGACACACACCAACATTGCTGAACAAACACACGCTGGAACGCCAACCACCACGCGCACCTGTTCACTTTAAGTTTAACAGAACATAGTTGATCCGTTCGGACCGAGTTGGGGTGGAAAACGTGACCCGGTCAAACGGTCGGTTCGACATTTCTTAGTTCACTCTCACCGTGTCTGTAGCTAACTAAATGATAGCAACGTGATCCCACAGCCTGCTGTAGTCCGTGAACATCTCCAC
The DNA here is from genome assembly GCF_963930695.1 of Labrus bergylta. Lineage (NCBI taxonomy): Eukaryota > Metazoa > Chordata > Actinopteri > Labriformes > Labridae > Labrus > Labrus bergylta. The sequence goes on along the minus strand of NC_089195.1, from coordinate 12,595,542 downwards.
ACAGACTGTGAAACAGCGCTGCGTTATAAAATCTTTAGATACAGCGCTTGTAAATGCACGCTCCACTTTTCACTTCAATCAGGCGCAGCAGGAGCAGTCAGAGATACACACACCTCCAATAATGAACGGTCTATTTGTATTTAGTGTTTAACATGGTCAAAGTTAAATAGAGAGAAAAGCTTATTTAACAAATAAAGGCCAGCAAATATGTTTTACAATTTCCGTGACTTAAATCCTTTGTTTCAACAGATCCTAAGACCTTATTAACTCAATTAAAAGTTCTGTAACAACTGTCTATGCGACACAAAAACACAATTTGTTATTGGCTGGTAAAAAACATGTTTGGCCGGTGATTTTTTTTTTCTTTTCATCTACCTGCCACCTTGGCCTGTGAGTCAAAAATTAATTTTGGACCCTGCACATCAGACATGTGGCTGCAGGAGCTGGGGATCGAGCCCCCAACCTTCTGTTTGAGAGACCACGAGTCTACCGCTGAGCCACAGCCATCTCTCCCTTTTGAATCTTAAGCGTTGTGAAATATATATCTAGCTGTCTTTTTTCACTCAAACTGTCGCTGCTTTTTGAAGCATAAATGGTGAATTACCATTGATAATAAAAAAGAACTTAATAATACACAGAGTATGTGTCTTTTTCTTTTTTTTTTATTCTTTATGTAGAGGATGGTTGAGAACATTTTACAATAAGCAGTGCAGTTACTGAAAGCATAAAGGGTCGACAGTGAAAGTCTGCAGCAAACATCTAGATATTCTTGAAACCCTTTTCCCCTCAACATCCTTGTTTTTGTTTTTTTTTACAATATTTATCTTCTTACTCTATAACTATATACAATCTGTAAAGAGGGATGTGTAGTTACATTGATTTTCATGAATACGTAGGGAGACAGTTCAACATGTTTTCTACGCCTGAAAGCGGAGGGCCAAAGAGCACAAATAGGCAAAGTACAGAAAAACAAAATATATAGTTCATGATATCCGTACATCGGTACACATGTATGTATGGGGATAACAACATCAACGGTATCTGTTCATTTATCAATTCAGGGAAGTGTGGCCATGACAAATGTTCACAGTATATGAGACCCATCTTGACCAGCATAAATGTATCCATGTAAACAGAGTGAGAAGGTCTTGCCAAGTACATTTACACATACAAGGAATCTGACCTGGTGTTTTAGTGCAAAACGATTAGCAAAGGAAATAATGCAAAAACAGCAAAAGTTTAAATCCAGATTAAAAATGAGAAGCAATTACAAATATATATAAAAGAGTATAAATATATAAAAACACTTAATGTAGAGTAGGTGTAGTGAAGGAGTTGTGCAGTTGACAGTGAAAAAATCTCCTCAGAGTGAATGTAAACAGAAAATATGAATTCCAGTGAAATGAAACCAGTTTCAGCCTTCACATTACTGTAATGCTCTCTGACTGGGGGGCTTGATGAGAGTCTGAGTTATGTGGGGGGAGTGGGGAAGGGGAGGGGCATTGCTAGTGAGGCTGATAGCAGAGGGGAAGAAACTGTTCTTGTGGCGTGAGGTTTTGGTCCTGATGGACTGCAGCCTCTGGTCTCAAACAGTGCTGTACGCCTCAGGGTCCTGGAGGTGTACAGGTCATGCAGAGATGGTAGATTGCAGCCAATCACATTATATTACACATCACTGAAAACATTTATATTCACGTCATTGCTTAACAAATAACATTTAATAAGTTGAATATCAAGAATTCCCCTAAATCTTTAAATCATCACGCTGCTTACAGAGAGTAGAGTAAATTAGAAATAAAGAAAGGCACAAATGCAGTGTGATATCAAACATATGTACAACAATCCAGAAATCACACATCCAAACCTAAAGGACAGGTGCAGAGTCGAGCAAAAAAAGTGACACTGCAGGGCTCCAATATCCCTGTAACGTATTTCACCGGGGTGACAGTCTGAACAACACCTGCTCTTCGTCACCCTGGTGGAATACATTTCTAGAGCCTGCAGTGTGCTAGACGTCTTTCTCTTCGTTTTATTGACATCAAACATATAATATTCTGCATGTGCACTGATCACTTTGCATAGCTCTTTGATTATTGTCATGCTCAGGCTAAACAGGTGATAAACATTATATCTTTAAAGTATGTTAGTCAGAGATGAGTACTGCTCCAGGATCTTCAGTGTGACAATGAACTTGATCGCTTTTCTAAACCACGGATAGAACAAAGCATATATGAGAGGGTTCAAACAAGAGTTAAAGTACAGCAGCCAAGTCACAATGGCCGACGACGATGCACTGTTTGATATGTCTTGTCCTGCAAGAGAGGGGTAGTAATATGGACAGAAAGTTATCAAAAACACCAGTATGACTATGCCCAGAGTCCTGGCCGCCTTTCTCTCTGATTTCACTGCAGTAATTCGAACCTTGCCGACTGCAGCCCCTGTAATATGAGTCTGCATGGCACGAGCCTGAGACACTGCCACGATAAACACTCTCATGTACAGAACAAGGATGACCACACAGGGGCCGATAAAGGTGAATACGAGGTCCACTGTTCCTATAACATAGTTAATCACCACCACACACTCCCCAAAGCAAGAGTTATATCTGTCGGGCTGCCTCAGATTTTCCTTTAAGATCAGCCCGTTGTAAAGGATTGAGCAGGCCCAACACAGACACACACACAGCTCCACTCGACTGCGAGTGATTTGGTGGGAGTACTGCAGAGGATGACAAATAGCTACATAGCGATCGATCGATATGAGCACCATGTTCCCCACAGAGGCCGAGGTAAGAGTGAAGACTATAATGTCACACATAGCACACATGAGATCTCCCAGCAGCCAGCAGGTTTCTATGAACCGCACCATTTCCAGCGGCATCACCAGCAGCCCGACAAGGAGGTCCGAGATGGCCAGGGAGAGCAGGAGCAGGTTGGTGGGGGTGTGAAGCTGTCTGAAGTGAGAGATGGAGATGATGACAAGCAGGTTGAGAACAACAGTGAGGACAGCGATGGAAGAGAGCAAAGCATAGGAGAGGATGGCCTCAGTGCGAGGGTGCCTTATACCCCTGCAAGACGAGTTGAGGAGCTGAGGGTAGCAGAGCTCGGCTCCCTGCTGGTCATCCATCATCCAGCTCTGAGGGGAGATGGTGACCTGATCCTGCTGAGCTCAGTCTGCTCTCTGAGTGCCAGAATTATCACAGCTCACTTATCTCTGACTGCAATTCCCTAGTCATCCTCTTAATCCCTGTCAGTTCTATAGGCAAATGGGCGGCTGTAGTCAGTATTGTCCTTTCTTCTGATCTCTCCTCCTCTTCCTCACCTCTCCCTTGATTATTCCCCCCTCCCTCCTACCGTCTAATTCCACTGTTACATGATGCAACATAAACATTTAATGCAACCGACAGAAAACATTTCTCTGACCTGTAAAGCTTAAAGTAAACTGTAAAAGGGCCGCACTATAATGCAGTTCAATGTCATTGGACACCGGTTTGCTCTCCTTTCCCCAGACCAACCTGCTGACATGTTTTGGGGCTTAGCCTGCATTATTGTGGCCCCCAACCTATGGAACTCTCTCCGGGTAGTTTTCTTCTATGGAGGACTAAAAGTGCCAAAATGAAATATATAAATATATAATTAATTAAACCAATAAATGTGTCATCAATTATTTAATATTGGAAATCAATCAACAAATATATAAATAAATATCTAATTATTTAATTAATTAAATGCATGTGTTATTAAATAATTAAATAATTATTTTTAAAATTGGTAATATATAAATAAATAATTTATGAAATACATAAATAATTAAATAAATGTTTAAATAATTATTTAAAATGTTCATTAATTCTTTGTAAAAACACATCTATTTATTCCACTATTTATTTAATTATTTCACTGCTCCGGCAGTGCATCATGAAATAATTTTATCTGTCATCCTGTCCCATCAAACTCAGTGGGCGGAATTAACACTGATTGAGTCACAAACCATTGCTTTGGTCTGCAGGGTTGCCAGACTAGGCAGTTTCCCACCAAATAAACAAACAAACAAACATCGCAGCAATCACAGAGGATCTGCATGAGCTCTCCCGTGAGTTGATAACAGATATTTTAGACCTGGCAGAGAATGTTGACTCTGGAATTTCGGACCCTGAACATGTGGCTAGCAAAGCAGAGGGATTTATTCTAATTTATTCTTTATAAGTTCTTGGAGTTATTTCCGCTCTCTCTGACCAAGATATTGACCGAAGACTGTTCGGAAACTTAGAAGAAGTTCTCCAGCGCTTCTCCCGTACTGGGCCGCAACACACACACGGACCAGGGCGCCAGGCTCTTGACATACCCACTGCCGTTCTAGAGCATCATGTCCGGTGTGGGATACCAGCTCATGCAGATCCTCTGTGATTGCTGCCATGTTTGTTTGTTTGTTTGTGTAGCGGGAAACCGCCTAGTCTGGCAACCCTGCAGACCAAAGCAATGGTTTGTGACTCGATCAGCGTTAATCCCGCCCACTGAGTTTGATGGGACAGGATGACAGATAAAATTATTTCATGATGCACTGCTGGAGCAGGAAACATGAAATAATTAAATAAATAGTGGAATAAATACATGTGTTTTTACATAGAATGAATGAACATTTCAAATAATTATTTAAACATTTATTTAATTATTTATGGATTTCATAAAATATTTATGTATTTATTTATATATTACCAATTTTAAATAATTAATGACACATTTAAATAATTATTTAATTATTTAATAACACATGCATTTAATTAATTAAATAATTATATATTTATTCATATATTTGTTGATTTATTTCCAATATTAAATAATTCATGACACATTTAATGATTTAATTAATTATATATTTATTTATCTCATTTTGGCACTTTGACTCCTCCATAATCTGCAATGCTACATCCTTGGATTTATTCAAATAACTTTTGAAAACCTAACCGTTCAGCTCAGCTTGTGGACTTGGTTAATTGTGTTGTCTTGTTTGTGTTCTGATGTAAAGCACCATTGGGTCCCTTCAAAGGCGCTCTATAGATAATTATTATTTAACTGTGCAACTGATGATTGGGGATGAGCTGCAAAAAAACTCCCTATTCAGACCGTCGTTTCCGGCCGCAATACGCACGTCCCTGTTACATTTCACCTTCAATCTTACTGTCAAAGTGACAAAGTGATCCCACGCACACCGCCCTGTGTGTGTGTGATGAGCTCCCAATGTGACGTGCAGGAACCAAAGACCTCAATTTATTACTGTACCCTTCTCAGTTGACCAGGTACTGGAGACCCCTTCCTATACGGCGTGTGCAAAGTAGCTGACAACCGTATAAGCTGGAGCTCCATCAATGACTCTGGGTGGTGGAAGAGGAAGAGCAGCAGGAACCAGCAGTCTCTCACAACCAGGCTTGACTGTAAAAACATGGAAAGTTAGGAGGATCTGCATGGACTTAAGTAATTTGAACCTCACTGATGAGGGGTTGACAATCATCTGTATTTGAAATGACTTCTTAGACTCTACCCACAAGAGTAGATCCCGGGTGCTGTTCGGATTGCCATGTGTTGAAACAAAGGTCCGGCCTGCAGCCAATACAGAAGCCTGAGTACAAGTACTTTAAATGACTCTTACTCCCAGCATGCTCTGCAAAATCTAACACATAGGTGTTAAGTGTAGGGTCGATAAAATTAGTCGCCTCTCATTGTTCTATCTCTTCACATGCTTCCAGCTTCAGAGGAGACATCCATCTCTACCTGGCCTAATTCCACAGCCTTGTCTATGAGTTTTGGCGCAATCAGTAATCAGTAACTATCTGGTTCTAGCACAGAGAGAGATTCTTTCTTGTTATTCTCGTCAATGTCGGTGAACGCAATTAGATAGGAGTGCTACAGACAGCCACCGTTACCTGAAGAAGAATACACCAAGGAAAATCTACTCCTGCCATCAGAAAGACAATAGAGCATAAACCTGACTCCTGCTGCCGTCTCTTTTCATCTGCCATGGAAACCTGGATCTGTTGATTTTAACATGCAACAGATTGAAGACCAACCGAACCTTGAAACAGTCATCAGAAAAGTGATTCCAAGAAAGGCTTTAGTCTGGGCACAGAACAGTTCAGGAAGGTTTATTTTATAACAACTGATAATTGTGCATTTTTGTTGACTGATCGTCACATTCTGTTTATTATCTGCTGTAAGCTGCTGCATTTGTTTTTGTTGCTGAACCACTGTGTTCGCCTACCTGTGTTTAATCACTGCTGTACAAGCTTACTCACAGTTAACGGCTTTCACAATCAGAAAGACCAGTGTACCTGCCGTTGAATCAAAGTCCGGCCACTGGCTTTCTGGTGTTTAAGTTATAGTTACTGAACTCAGCTCAGAGAGTTCAAGCTAAGCCACACGACTTCCTTTGTCTTTGTCCACCATTTTGTACATACGTGACGTAGCTCCACATGATGCTCTCATCTGCCCTCTATCTCCCCCCCCCCCACCTGTCTCTCATTTACACACTCACACACACACACATCGGCACTCATGACCCCACATACACACACGTACCAAGCTGTTTATAGATATTTTGTTTGCTGTAGTTTTGTTTATAATAGTCATTTGATTGTTTGAGTTTCATTGATTGACTTGACAATTGATTGGCTTTGTTAAATAAATTCTGTTATAACTGAAAGAGCAGTTGTTTGTGATTACTGGTGTATTTGCATTGTGATATAAGCAGGGTGCGAGGGCCTTGTGTACGGATTTCACGCCTTCAATTGACTAAATATAGGTTATTAATAATAGTAATTAATTAACTAATTGGAGACTGATTTAAGTGATATTTGGATATTTTGTTCTCTGATTTCAGAGTGGTGCCCCGAATTAATTAAACTAAGTTTAATAATATTGTTAATTTATATTAATAATTAAATTAAAATAATTGTTAATAATATAACCAAATTTGACTATATAAAACCCCAACAGTGGATAACCGTACTTTCTGGCCACCTTGGTAGTTGGGAGCCACAGTGCGTTGGCGATTGGCACTTCTTGAATACCGTTCTTTCGAGCTAAGGTGGCTGGCCCTGGCTTGAACCCATGTCCAACAACAATAGCGGATGAAGGCCTCGACTGAAAGACAGAAAACATCCTTCTCTTGGACAGGAAACAACAGAAGTTGAAACCCCTTTGCACATTGGAGAGGGGACAAGCCAGTGGCATCCTCAGTTAATCCCAGCCTGTAGGTGAACAAAACCATGTTATACAGTCAACATTCTTAATAAGACATATTAATAAAGTAGGAAAATAAATTGGTGTCTTTAAATAACACCTTCTATAGATAATATCAAAGAGTATGCTTTATAACACGTCTAAATGTATAATTATGAAGGTTACGTATTCATGGATATTCTAACACTAGATGGCAATAGCGCTCCACGTCAAATTCCTATGAAACATAATATAACTCTTATTGCTGTTCTGAAGACTAGATTTTGAGTTTAAAAAGATGATTATAATACATTCAATGTGACAATTACAAATATCTAGATGAAGAAAGTCATAAATGTTCATTTGATGTAGAATTGAAAGCTGTGGTTTAATTCAGTTCTTCAGCAGTCCTTCAACAGATAGTCAATTTTACGACTTTGCAGAGACTGGTTTCGGTCACAGTTCATGTCTTTGGGGTCAATTCGTAGATAGCAGAGTGTTATGTTTCCGCTCGATTGTTTATTCCAGGTGTTGTAAAAGTTCATAATATCCTGTCTTCCAGAGCCTGTCTGAGAGGGAGCTTTAAATCATTGCTCAGTTCCTTTGTTCCTTGGTAAAAGTAGACAACATGTTAATCCACAGTCCTGAGTCCTGCAGGAAGAGAGTTGTAAACGTGGCTGCTGATAACGGCTACAGTTACGTGTAATTGATAAAATTTTAAATGAATGTGATATTGTCTGTGACCGGTGATTCAATCGGCTAAATATATATGGGAACGATATTTCAGCTCATTCGTCTGGTATGTTAAAACGTATCTGACGACAATTCTATATCTTTCTTTGTCAATATACAGAAATAAACGAATATGGGACATGACAGCTTGTAAGTTCTGAAAAAAGATTCAAATCTGTGCCTTTGCATTATTAGTGGCTGGGGGAAAGGGTCATTTTCCGTCACGGGACACCCCACCCCCAACTATGACGCAATGCCAACTGTTTTCATAATCCATAGAAATCTTCAAAAAGAGGGGGAAAGAGGATTGTGAAAAATTGACATACCAGTTTTTGCCCTTTAGGAGCAGCGTGCTTTAAGCGAGTGTCAATTAAAATAAGGAAAGTTGCTGGGGGAATAATAGCTGTCTCGTAAATGTTTCAGGGAAATCTTTTAAAAAGTCAATACAAACCATATAGGAGATGCGTGTCAGTGTGCGTGTGTCAAAGACGAAAACTCGCTCTGGATTTGTACTCTTTGGCAGAGCAGAGACATGGTCTGCGGATTTAGATGAAGTCTCGAGGCATTTTAGAAATCTAGTTACTCGATTTACTCGAGGACTCGTTTCAGCCGTACATGATACTGTGTACGAGTAAATTATTTTCTCCTGAAGGAGTGGTGTACACCCTAAAAATACACTCTCCACGCTCTCTGATACATAGAGTTAGGATTTATCATTGATAATCGTCAGATAGGCTAATTATACTTTTTAAATAGATTTGTAGTGCAACATTTGATGCTTTTTATGGTGCCATACTGAGAAACATTGAATATGAGCAGTATGTACATGTTAGGGTTAATCAGAGCTCAAAGCACGAATAAGAAACACTCCGAGTCTCTGTTGATTAATTGTCAATAACCGTCAAAGTCTTGTGCGTAACAACACATTAATAAGAGCAAAAAAAACACAACAAATTATCAGAGAAAATAAAAAAAGGTTCAGTCGCTTCATGTTAAAGATTCATGAATGCATTAAACAACCTGCTGCATTAGATTACTGTGATGAATAACGGCTACAACTTTGAATGAAGGGTTTTAAAGGTTTAGGCACTTTAAAAGAGATCAGCCAGAATAGAACAATAAAGCATCTGAAGAAGAGTTCTGCTCACATGGCATTCTGTAGAACAAACTGCTCGCTGACCCGAGGTCTGCAGAGACTTTAAGTTCCTCTAAGAGCGGTCTCATCACACTGCTTTTTTCTCATGCCTTTTGCTGCTAGTTTACCTCTGTGAGTGTGTGTGTGTGTGTGTGTGTGTGTGTGTGTGTGTGTGTGTGTGTGTGTGTGTGTGTGTGTATCATAAATATAAATTAATTTGAACTAAGTTCACAGGTTTAAACAATATGTAGACATTTAAGTTAATATTTTATACAATTAAATCCTGGATTAAGTAAATCTTCTAGCTGATACTACAGTCCTTGATAGTAGTGCATGCTGACAGGTCACATCTGATTGCAGGTTAAATATTCTGTATTATATTTTATATTGCTTGTGACTTGCTTTTTTCCATGATTAATATATGTTAAAAAAAATTGAAATGTGGATTAAATTAAGGTTAAATCATCCACTATTTAAAAGAAATAAAATGATTTTGCAGTCAACAAGTATTCATGAGGTGAAAGCCTGACCCCCCCACTGCATTGAATGGAAGTCCCCTCTGAGAGATGTAGACATCCCTCAAGCCTGCAAGTTCCCTCTTGGCAACCTATTTAAAAAGACAAACAAATCTGAAGTAATATTATAGTTAAACACATCGAAAGTAAATGTGGTATTACTTTTTTGTATTTTTAAAATTACCAGGAAGACCACACTTGGATAGTGTAGACTGATAGTCCCCTCTTAGTGAGGTATGCGTGTATGTGTGTGTGCATATGTACGGTTGCTGTATGGTCTTGTGTGTGTGCTCTAGGAACAGGTGTGTGTGTGTGTGTGTGTGTGTGTGTGTGTGTGTGTGTTGTATGGGATGGTTCAGGGTCCTTTATACATGTGTTTTGGATTTCATAGGTGTGTTTGAATCTATTTGTTTATATTCTAATAACTGTCACCTGATCATCCTTTTCTGACAGTTGTAGCCAACAATCATTTTCACATCTCATCACACTCATGGATCATCATCTTGTTTAATCTTAAATTTCAATAAAAGTTTCATTTAGATGATACGAAGCCCCCCAAAAAACCTGGAAACATGGAACATTATCACATTTAGAACGGGGGAAACAACATTTACATTCACATTATTGCTTAACAAAAGACTTTGAATAAGTTGAATAACAAGAATTCCCTTTTGTTTTACTCAACGTTGCAGCTCTCGACTTCAAACTGAGTCCCTAATCTTTCAAACGTCACGCTGCTTAGAGAGAGTAGAGCAAAGGAGAAATAAGGAAAGGCACAAATGCACAGTGTGATATCAAACATATGTACAACAATCCAGAAATCCCACATCCAAACTTAAAGGACAGGTTCAGAGTCAAGCAAAAAAGAAAAGTGAAAGAGAAAGACGGCTCGCACACCTCAGGGCTCCAATATCCCTAAAACGTATTTCACCGGGGTGACAGTCTGAGCAACACCTGCTCTTCGTCACCCTGGTGGAATATATTTCTGGAGCCTGCAGTGTGCTAGACGTCTTTCTCTTTGTTTCAGTGACATCAAACATATGACATAAAACATTCAGCATGTACACTGATCATTTTGCATACTTGACAGATGTTTGATAATTGTTCACACTCAGGCTAAACAGGTGATAAACATCATATCTTTAAAGTATGTTAGCCAGAGACGAGTACTGCTCCAGGATCTTCAGTGTGACAATGAACTTGATCGCTTTTCTAAACCACGGATAGAACAAAGCATATATGAGAGGGTTCAAACAAGAGTTAAAGTACAGCAGCCAAGACACGATGGCCCACGACGATGCACTGTTTGATATGTCTTGTCCTGCAAGAGAGGGGTAGTAATATGGACAGAAAGTTATCAAAAACACCAGTATGACTATGCCCAGAGTCCTGGCCGCCTTTCTCTCTGATTTCACTGCGGTGATTCGAACCTTGCTGACTGCAGCCCCTGTAATATGAGTCTGCATGGCACGAGCCTGAGACACTGCCACGATAAACACTCTCATGTACAGAACAAGGATGACCACACAGGGGCCGATAAAGGTGAATACGAGGTCTACTGTTCCTGACACATAGTTAATCACCACCACACACTCCCCAAAGCAAGAGTTATATCTGTCTGGCTGCCTCAGATTTTCCTTTAAGATCAGCCCGTTGTAAAGGATTGAGCAGGCCCAACACAGACACACACACAGCTCCACTCGACTGCGAGTGATTCGGTGGGAGTACTGCAGAGGATGACAAATAGCTACATAGCGATCGATCGATATGAGCACCATGTTCCCCACAGAGGCCGAGGTAAGAGTGAAGACTATAATGTCACACATAGCACACATGAGATCTCCCAGCAGCCAGCAGGTTTCTATGAACCGCACCATTTCCAGCGGCATCACCAGCAGCCCGACAAGGAGGTCCGAGATGGCCAGGGAGAGCAGGAGCAGGTTGGTGGGGGTGTGAAGCTGTCTGAAGTGAGAGATGGAGATGATGACAAGCAGGTTGAGAACAACAGTGAGGACAGCGATGGAAGAGAGCAAAGCATAGGAGAGGATGGCCTCAGTGCGAGGGTGCCTTATACCCCTGCAAGACGAGTTGAGGAGCTGAGGGTAGCAGAGCTCGGCTCCCTGCTGGTCATCCATCATCCAGCTCTGAGGGGAGATGGTGACCTGATCCTGCTGAGCTCAGTCTGCTCTCTGAGTGCCAGAATTATCACAGCTCACTTATCTCTGACTGCAATTCCCTAGTCATCCTCTTAATCCCTGTCAGTTCTATAGGCAAATGGGCGGCTGTAGTCAGTATTGTCCTTTCTTCTGATCTCTCCTCCTCTTCCTCACCTCTCCCTTGATTATTCCCCCCTCCCTCCTACCGTCTAATTCCACTGTTACATGATGCAACATAAACATTTAATGCAACCGACAGAAAACATTTCTCTGACCTGTAAAGCTTAAAGTAAACTGTAAAAGGGCCGCACTATAATGCAGTTCAATGTCATTGGACACCGGTTTGCTCTCCTTTCCCCAGACCAACCTGCTGACATGTTTTGGGGCTTAGCCTGCATTATTGTGGCCCCCAACCTATGGAACTCTCTCCGGGTAGTTTTCTTCTATGGAGGACTAAAAGTGCCAAAATGAAATGTTATGTTATCTGCAATGCTACATCCTTGGATTTATTAAAATATTTTTTGAAAACCTAACCGTTCAGCTCAGCTTGTGGACTTGGTTAATTGTGTTGTCTTGTTTGTGTTCTGATGTAAAGCACCATTGGGTCCCTTCAAAGGCGCTCTATAGATAATTATTATTTAACTGTGCAACTGATGATTGGGGATGAGCTGCAAAAAAACTCCTTACTCAGACTGTCGTTTCCGGCCGCAATACGCACGTCCCTGTTACATTTCACCTTCAATCTTACTGTCAAAGTGACAAAGTGATCCCACGCACACCGCCCTGTGTGTGTGTGAGGAGCTCCCACTGTGACGTGCAGGAACCAAAGACCTCAATTTATTACTGTACCCTTCTCAGTTGACCAGGTACTAGAGACCCCTTCCTATACGGCGTGTGCAAAGTAGCTGACAACCGTATAAGCTGGAGCTCCATCAATGACTCTGGGTGGTGGAAGAGGAAGAGCAGCAGGAACCAGCAGTCTCTCACAACCAGGCTTGACTGTAAAAACATGGAAAGTTAGGAGGATCTGCATGGACTTAGGTAACTTGAACCTCACTGATGAGGGGTTGACAATCATCTGTATTTGAAATGACTTCTTAGACTCTACCCACAAGAGTAGATCCCGGGTGCTGTTGGGATCTCCATGTGTTGAAACAAAGGTCCGGCCTGCAGCCAATACAGAAGCCTGAGTATGAATACTTTAAATGACTCTTACTCCCAGCATGCTCTGCAACATCTAACACATAGGTGTTAAGTGTAGGGTCGATAAAATTTGTCGCCTCTCATTGTTCTATCTCTTCACATGCTTCCAGCTTCAGAGGAGACACCCATCTCTACCTGGCCTAATTCCACAGCCTTGTCTATGAGTTTTGGCGCAATCAGTAATCAGTAACTATCTGGTTCTAGCACAGAGAGAGATTCTTTCTTGTTATTCTCGTCAATGTCGGTGAATGCAATTAGATAGGAGTGCTACAGACAGCCACCGTTACCTGAAGAAGAATACACCAAGGAAAATCTACTCCTGCCATCAGAAAGACAATAGAGCATAAATCTGACTCCTGCTGCCGTCTCTTTTCATCTGCCATGGAAACCTGGATCTGTTGATTTTAACATGCAACAGATTGAAAGAGCAGAGCTCTCGTTCAGTTCGTTCACTGAACGTACTGAGAGGGAGAGAGAGACTCAGAGCTCCCGTTCAGAATCAGTACACACAATCACTTTCACCAGTCAGTCAATGATTTGTACGATCATTAATTAATAACAATTAAGCTGGGTGTCGCGAAAATGTATGTGCTTGTTGTTATGAAGCTTTCAGTTTGCAAACATTATCATGAATGACAATTAATCTACCTTGTCTATTTAATATTTGTTTTTGCACTGTAGTTTTAGGCCATATTTACTTTTTTGTATTTTCTTTTTGATAGCCTATTGTTTTTTATCTTTTGAGTTTTTTTTAATTGCACTGTAATTTATGTTTCTCACTTTTATTTTTTATTGTTTTCATCTTATCTAATTAAAAATAATTAATAACCTAATATTTATTTGCGTACATCTTTTATTTGCGTAGTGAAACCTAAAATATGAAAAACGGGTGGTGAAAGTGATTGTGTGTACTGATTCTGAACGGGAGCTCTGAGTCTCTCTCTCCCTCTCAGTTCGTTCAGTGATTCACGTCGGCGCTCTCGTTCAGTTCGTTCAGTGATTCACGTCGGAGCGTGATTCACGTCGGAGCTCTCGTTCAGTTCGTTCAGTGATTCACGTCGGAGCGTGATTCACGTCAGAGCTCTCGTTCAGTTCGTTTAGTGATTCACGTCGGCGCGTGATTCACGTCGGCGCGTGATTCACGTCGGAGCTCTCGTTCAGTTCGTTCAGTGATTCACGTCGGAGCGCAATTCACGTCGGAACTCTCGTTCAGTTCGTTCACTGAACGTACTGTGAACGGGAGCTTTGAGACACGAGACGGAAGAGAGGAGAGGGCAACTGAAGTTGAGAAATGAACGACTCTTTTTAGTAAGTGATTCAGTTCAGTTCGTTCACCCAGATGATTCGTTCGTTTTGAACGAATCGTTCATGACCGACACATCACTACTGAACGTCACATTCTGTTTATTATCTGCTGTAAGCTGCTGCATTTGTTTTTGTTGCTGAACCACTGTGTTCGCCTACCTGTGTTTAATCACTGCTGTACAAGCTTACTCACAGTTAACGGCTTTCACAATCAGAAAGACCAGTGTACCTGCCGTTGAATCAAAGTCCGGCCACTGGCTTTCTGGTGTTTAAGTTATAGTTACTGAACTCAGCTCAGAGAGTTCAAGCTAAGCCACACGACTTCCTTTGTCTTTGTCCACCATTTTGTACATACGTGACGTAGCTCCACATGATGCTCTCATCTGCCCTCTATCTAAATATAGGTTATTAATAATAGTCATTAATTAACTAATTGGAGACTGATTTTAGTGATATTTGGATATTTTGTTCTCTGATCTCAGAGTGGTGCCCCGAATTAATTCAACTAAGTTTAATAATATTGTTAATTTATATTAATAATTAAATTAAAATAATTGTTAATAATATAACCAAATTTGACTATATAAAACCCCAACAGTGGATAACCGTACTTTCTGGCCACCTTGGTAGTTGGGAGCCACAGTGCGTTGGCGATTGGCACTTCTTGAATACCGTTCTTTCGAGCTGAGGTGGCTGGCCCTGGCTTGAACCCATGTCCAACAACAATAGCGGATGAAGGCCTCGACTGAAAGACAGAAAACCTCCTTCTCTTGGACAGGAAACAACAGAAGTTGAAACCCCTTTGCACATTGGAGAGGGGACAAGCCAGTGGCATCCTCAGTTAATCCCAGCCTGTAGGTGAACAAAACCATGTTATACAGTCAACATTCTTAATAAGACATATTAATAAAGTAGGAAAATAAATTGGTGTCTTTAAATAACACCTTCTATAGATAATATCAAAGAGTATGCTTTATAACACGTCTAAATGTATAATTATGAAGGTTACGTATTCATGGATATTCTAACACTAGATGGCAATAGCGTTCCACGTCAAATTCCTATTAAACATGATATAACTCTTATTGCTGTTCTGAAGACTAGATTTTGAGTTTAAAAAGATGATTATAATACATTCAATGTGACAATTACAAATATCTAGATGAAGAAAGTCATAAATGTTCATTTGATGTAGAATTGAAAGCTGTGGTTTAATTCAGTTCTTCAGCAGTCCTTCAACAGATAGTCAATTTTACGACTTTGCAGAGACTGGTTTCGGTCACAGTTCATGTCTTTGCGGTCAATTTGTAGATAGCAGAGTGTTCTGTTTCCGCTCGATTGTTTATTCCAGGTGTTGTAAAAGTTCATAATATCCTGTCTTCCAGAGCCTGTCTGAGAGGGAGCTTTAAATCATTGCTCAGTTCCTTTGTTCCTTGGTAAAAGTAGACAACATGTTAATCCACAGTCCTGAGTCCTGCAGGAAGAGAGTTGTAAACGTGGCTGCTGATAACGGCTACAGTTACGTGTTATTGATAAAATTTTAAATGAATGTGATATTGTCTGTTACCGGTCATTCAATCGGCTAAATATATATGGGAACGATATTTCAGCTCATTCGTCTGGTATGTTAAAACGTATCTGACAACAATTCTATTCCATTCTTTTCATTTCATTTCTATATCTTTCTTTGTCAATATACAGAAATAAACGAATATGGGACATAACAGCTTGTAAGTTCTAGCATCGAAGATTCAAATCTGTGCCTTTGCATTATTAGTGGCTGGGGGAAAGGGTCATTTTCCGCCACGGGACACCCCACCCCCAACTATGACGCAATGCCAACTGTTTTCATAATCCATAGAAATCTTCAAAAAGAGGGGGAAAGAGGATTGTGAAAAATTGACATACCAGTTTTTGCCCTTTAGGAGCAGCGTGCTTTAAGCGAGTGTCAATTAAAATAAGGAAAGTTGCTGGGGGAATAATAGCTGTCTCGTAAATGTTTCAGGGAAATCTTTTAAAAAGTCAATACAAACCATATAGGAGATGCGTGTCAGTGTGCGTGTGTCAAAGACGAAAACTCGCTCTGGATTTGTACTCTTTGGCAGAGCAGAGACATGGTCTGCGGATTTAGATGAAGTCTCGAGGCATTTTAGAAATCTAGTTACTCGATTTACTCGAGGACTCGTTTCAGCTGTACATGATATTGCGTACGAGTAAATAATTTTCTCCTGAAGGAGTGGTGTACACCCTAAAAATACACTCTCCACGCTCTCTGATACATAGAGTTAGGATTTATCATTGATAATCGTCAGATAGGCTAATTATACTTTTTAAATAGATTTGTAGTGCAACATTTGATGCTTTTTATGGTGCCATACTGAGAAACATTGACTATGAGCAGTATGTACATGTTAGGGTTAATCAGAGCTCAAAGCACGAATAAGAAACACTCCGAGTCTCTGTTGATTAATTGTCAATAACCGTCAAAGTCTTGTGCGTAACAACACATTAATAAGAGCAAAAAAAACACAACAAATTATCAAAGAAAATAAAAAAAGGTTCAGTCGCTTCATGTTAAAGATTCATGAATGCATTAAACAACCTGCTGCATTAGATTACTGTGATGAATAACGGCTGCAACTTTGAATGAAGGGTTTTAAAGGTTTAGGCACTTTAAAAGAGATCAGCCAGAATAGAACAATAAAGCATCTGAAGAAGAGTTCTGCTCACATGGCATTCTGTAGAACAAACTGCTCGCTGACCCGAGGTCTGCAGAGACTTTAAGTTCCTCTCAGAGCGGTCTCATCACACTGCTTTTTTCTCATGCCTTTTGCTGCTAGTTTACCTCTGTGTGTGTGTGTGTGTGTGTGTGTGTGTATCATAAATATAAATTAATTTGAACTAAGTTCACAGGTTTAAACAATATGTAGACATTTAAGTTAATATTTTATACAATTAAATCCTGGATTAAGTAAATCTTCTAGCTGATACTACAGTCCTTGATAGTAGTGCATGCTGACAGGTCACATCTGATTGCAGGTTAAATATTCTGTATTATATTTTATACTGCTTGTGACTTGCTTTTTTCCATGATTAATATATGTTAAAAAAAAATTGAAATGTGGATTAAATTAAGGTTAAATCATCCACTATTTAAAAGAAATAAAATGATTTTGCAGTCAACAAGTATTCATGAGGTGAAAGCCTGACCCCCCCACTGCATTGAATGGAAGTCCCCTCTGAGAGATGTAGACATCCCTCAAGCCTGCAAGTTCCCTCTTGGCAACCTATCTAAAAAGACCAACAAATCTGAAGTAATATTATAGTTAAACCCATCGAAAGTAAATGTGGTATTACTTTTTTGTATTTTTAAAATTACCAGGAAGACCACACTTGGATAGTGTAGACTGATAGTCCCCTCTTAGTGAGGTATGCGTGTATGTGTGTGTGCATATGTACGGTTGCTGTATGGTCTTGTGTGTGTGCTCTAGGAACAGGTGTGTGTGTGTGTGTGTGTGTGTGTGTGTGTGTGTGTGTGTGTGTGTGTGTGTGTGTGTGTGTGTGTGTGTGTGTGTGTGTGTTGTATGGGATGGTTCAGGGTCCTTTATACATGTGTTTTGGATTTCATAGGTGTGTTTGAATCTATTTGTTTATATTCTAATAACTGTCACCTGATCGTCCTTTTCTGACGGCTGCAGCCAACAATCATTTTCACATCTCATCACACTCATGGATCATCATCTTGTTTAATCTTAAATTTCAATAAAAGTTTCATTTAGATCATACAAAGCCCCCCAAAAAACCTGGAAACATGGAACATTATCACATTTAGAACGGGGGAAACAACATTTACATTCACATTATTGCTTAACAAAAGACTTTTAATAAATTGAATAACAAGAATTCCCTTTTGTTTTACTAAACGTTGCAGCTCTCGACTTCACACTGAGTCCCTAATCTTTCAAACGTCACGCTGCTTAGAGAGAGTAGAGCAAAGGAGAAATAAGGAAAGGCACAAATGCACAGTGTGATATCAAACATATGTACAACAATCCAGAAATCACACATCCAAACTTAAAGGACAGGTTCAGAGTCAAGCAAAAAAAAGTGAAAGAGAAAGACGGCTCGCACACCTCAGGGCTCCAATATCCCTGTAACGTATTTCACCGGGGTGACAGTCTGAGCAACACCTGCTCTTCGTCACCCTGGTGGAATATATTTCTGGAGCCTGCAGTGTGCTAGACGTCTTTCTCTTTGTTTCAGTGACATCAAACATATGACATAAAACATTCAGCATGTACACTGATCATTTTGCATACCTGACAAATGTTTGATAATTGTTCACACTCAGGCTAAACAGGTGATAAACATCATATCTTTAAAGTATGTTAGTCAGAGACGAGTACTGCTCCAGGATCTTCAGTGTGACAATGAACTTGATCGCTTTTCTAAACCACGGATAGAACAAAGCATATATGAGAGGGTTCAAACAAGAGTTAAAGTACAGCAGCCAAGACACAATGGCCCACGACGATGCACTGTTTGATATGTCTTGTCCTGCAAGAGAGGGGTAGTAATATGGACAGAAAGTTATCAAAAACACCAGTATGACTATGCCCAGAGTCCTGGCCGCCTTCCTCTCTGATTTCACTGCAGTAATTCGAACCTTGCCGACTGCAGCCCCTGTAATATGAGTCTGCATGGCACGAGCCTGAGACACTGCCACGATAAACACTCTCATGTACAGAACAAGGATGACCACACAGGGGCCGATAAAGGTGAACACTAGGTCTACTGTTCCTGACACATAGTTAATCACCACCACACACTCCCCAAAGCAAGAGTTATATCTGTCGGGCTGCCTCAGATGTTCCTTTAAGATCAGCCCGTTGTAAAGGATTGAGCAGGCCCAACACAGACACACACACAGCTCCACTCGACTGCGAGTGATTTGGTGGGAGTACTGCAGAGGATGACAAATAGCTACATAGCGATCGATCGATATGAGCACCATGTTCCCCACAGAGGCCGAGGTAAGAGTGAAGGCTATAATGTCAGACATAGCACACATGAGATCTCCCAGCAGCCAGCAGGTTTCTATGAACCGCATCATTTCCAGCGGCATCACCAGCAGCCCGACAAGAAGGTCCGAGATGGCCAGGGAGAGCAGGAGCAGGTTGGTGGGGGTGTGAAGCTGTCTGAAGTGAGAGATGGAGATGATGACAAGCAGGTTGAGAACAACAGTGAGGACAGCGATGGAAGAGAGCAAAGCATAGAAGAGGATGGCCTCAGTGCGAGGGCGCATTATTCCCCTGCAAGAAGAATTGAGGAGCTGAGGGTAGCAGAGCTCGGCTCCCTGCTGGTCATCCATCATCCAGCTCTGAGGGGAGATGGTGACCTGATCCTGCTGAGCTCAGTCTGCTCTCTGAGTGCCAGAATTATCACAGCTCACTTATCTCTGACGGCAATTCCCTAGTCATCCTCTTCATCCCTGTCATTTCTATAGGCAAATGGGCGGCTGTAGTCAGTATTGTCTTTTCTTCTGATCTCTCCTCCTCTTCCTCACCTCTCCCTTGATTATTCCCCCCTCCCTCCTACCGTCTAATTCCACTGTTACATGATGCAACATAAACATTTAATGCAACCGACAGAAAACATTTCTCTGACCTGTAAAGCTTAAAGTAAACTGTAAAAGGGCCGCACTATAATGCAGTTCAATGACATCGGACACTGGTTTGACCAGTTGACCAGGTACTGGAGACCCCTTCCTATACAACGTGTGCAAAGTAGCTGACAACCGTATAAGCTGGAGCTCCATCAATGACTCTGGGTGGTGGAAGAGGAAGAGCAGCAGGAACCAGCAGTCTCTCACAACCAGGCTTGACTGTAAAAACATGGAAAGTTAGGGGGATCTTCATGGACTTAAGTAATTTGAACCTCACTGATGAGGGGTTGACAATCATCTGTATTTGAAATGACTTCTTAGACTCTACCCACAAGAGTAGATCCCGGGTGCTGTTCGGATTGCCATGTGTTGAAACAAAGGTCCGGCCTGCAGCCAATACAGAAGCCTGAGTATGAATACTTTAAATGACTCTTACTCCCAGCATGCTCTGCAACATCTAACACATAGGTGTTAAGTGTAGGGTCGATAAAATTAGTCGCCTCTCATTGTTCTATCTCTTCACATGCTTCCAGCTTCAGAGGAGACACCCATCTCTACCTGGCCTAATTCCACAGCCTTGTCTATGAGTTTTGGCGCAATCAGTAATCAGTAACTATCTGGTTCTAGCACAGAGAGAGATTCTTTCTTGTTATTCTCGTCAATGTCGGTGAACGCAATTAGATAGGAGTGCTACAGACAGCCACCGTTACCTGAAGAAGAAAGAAAATCTACTCCTGCCATCACAAAGACAATAGAGCATAAACCTGACTCCTGCTGCCGTCTCTTTTCATCTGCCATGGAAACCTGGATCTGTTGATTTTAACATGCAACAGATTGAAGACCAACCGAACCTTGAAACAGTCATCAGAAAAGTGATTCCAAGAAAGGCTTTAGTCTGGGCACAGAACAGTTTAGGAAGGTTTATTTTATAACAACTGATAATTGTGCATTTTTGTTGACTGAACGTCACATTCTGTTTATTATCTGCTGTAAGCTGCTGCATTTGTTTTTGTTGCTGAACCACTGTGTTCGCCTACCTGTGTTTAATCACTACTGTACAAGCTTACTCACAGTTAACGGCTTTCACAATCAGAAAGACCAGTGTACCTGCCGTTGAATCAAAGTCCGGCCACTGGCTTTCTGGTGTTTAAGTTATAGTTACTGAACTCAGCTCAGAGAGTTCAAGCTAAGCCACACGACTTCCTTTGTCTTTGTCCACCATTTTGTACATACGTGACGTAGCTCCACATGATGCTCTCATCTGCCCTCTATCCCCCCCCCCCCCCCCCCTGTCTCTCATTTACACACTCACACACACACACATCGGCACTCATGACCCCACACACACACACGTACCAAGCTGTTTATAGATATTTTGTTTGCTGTAGTTTAGTTTATAATAGTCATTTGATTGTTTGAGTTTCATTGATTGACTTGACAATTGATTGGCTTTGTTAAATAAATTCTGTTATAACTGAAAGAGCAGTTGTTTGTGATTACTGGTGTATTTGCATTGTGATATAAGCAGGGTGCGAGGGCCTTGTGTACGGATTTCACGCCTTCAATTGACTAAATATAGGTTATTAATAATAGTAATTAATTAACTAATTGGAGACTGATTTTAGTGATATTTGGATATTTTGTTCTCTGATCTCAGAGTGGTGCCCCGAATTAATTCAACTAAGTTTAATAATATTGTTAATTTATATTAATAATTAAATTAAAATAATTGTTAATAATATAACCAAATTTGACTATATAAAACCCCAACAGTGGATAACCATACTTTCTGGCCACCTTGGTAGTTGGGAGCCACAGTGCGTTGGCGATTGGCACTTCTTGAATACCGTTCTTTCGAGCTGAGGTGGCTGGCCCTGGCTTGAACCCATGTCCAACAACAATAGCGGATGAAGGCCTCGACTGAAAGACAGAAAACCTCCTTCTCTTGGGCAGGAAACAACAGAAGTTGAAACCCCTTTGCACATTGGAGAGGGGACAAGCCAGTGGCAGAGCTTGTAAGTGTGTTGTGGGCATATTCCACCCACAAAAGCTGTCGAGACCAGGATGATGGGTCCTTGGAAGAGACGTCTCCATCTCCTTGTAATACATTCCGTCTGGCCGTTGGACTGGGGATGGAACCCAGAGGACAAACTAACAGTGGCCCCGAGGAGAGAGCAGAATTCTCTCCAGAACACTGATGTAAACTGTGGACCCCATGGGGAGACCATGGACCCTGAAGACATGGGTAAGGACCAGTTCAGCTGTTTCCTTGGCAGACGAAAGTTTGGGCAAGGGCACAAAGTGGGCAATCTTACTGAACCAGTCTACCAACGTCAGGATGCAGGTATGACTATGGTGAGGCAGCACAGGCAAGGATTGTAGTAAGCTAGCAGGGGCTTGGTGGGATGGCTTGTGCTGGCTATAGTGATGCCATTCTGTAAGGGCCAATTTAATAGCCAACAGGTCTCAATTCCACCTCAACTACAAACTGTGATTGTACTGGATCTGGCATCTGGAGGATGGGTGCAGATGTGAATTGGGACTTGATGGTCTGGATGGCCTCATCAGCTGAAGAGTACCACCAGAACAGCACTTTGGAGGAGGTCAGGGCTTTGAGGGGACCACCTACTGTGTTGTAGCTCCGGATGAACCTGCAGTCACAGTTGGCGAACCACAGAACCCTTTGAAGTTGGTTGCGGGAATCAGGAATGGGCCAATGAAAAACTGGAGAAACCTTGGCAGTGTCCATCTGGATGATTCCCTGCCCACCAATGTGAAACTCACACTTTTAAATTTTGACAAAAAAGTGAGTTCTCCAGGAGGTGAATCTATAAATCTGTCTCATATCATTGGGATGAATTCTCAAGCAGTAAAAACCATAAAATCACACAGACAAAGTACTGAAAGTTTAAATGAAAGTTTAATAAAGAAAAATGATGAACAGAAGAATTTAAAGGAAATGCAAAGGTAATATCAGTATAATTACGACAGTGATATAACTTGAATAACAATAAAATTGAATTGTTCTAAGTTGCCATGGTGAGATCCTTATGTCAAGTTTGGAGTTTAACTATATTGTTTGAGGGATTTAACAAAGTGGGATTTTGAGAAAGAAAATAAAAAGGGAACTTAATAAATTTGATGTAAGTTGACTCTGAGGCTTTGATTTGGATACCACAAGCTTGACTCAACACCCCAATCTCAATCAGAACGCTTCCTTACTTATGCGTAGTGTTCAATTGAACACCGCCGAGTGGTAACAAGACTTCCCGTCGAGTTCTTTCGGCTCAGGAATGCCGGTGGCCCACGATAACCGTCGTAGCAGGTCTGGTCGGAGTCGACAATGAGATGGGTTTGAAGAAAAACACAGCGGTCCAAGCAGTTCAGTGTCCGTGGGTCCTTCTCTTAGCGGCTCAAAGAATCTCAATTGACGTTCATCAGGATTGACGCTCGTTGATCCTCACTTGACTTGAATGGTCACTTGTAGTCAAAGGTGAGAATAGAGAAAATAATGTTCTGGAAGATGAATGATCAATACTTCAAAAAAAGGATTTGAGTTCTGCAGGTCCTGCAACTCCAGACTTAAATTCAAAGAGTTTCGCTGTCGGCAAAACTCGAAGAAACAGCGTGGTTCGAAACAAGAATTAACAAGAGACGTCTAAGAGGGTGAAGAAAGAATTTAGAAGAAAAATTTACAAGAAGCCAAAATTACAAGAGCAAGAAAAATTACAATAGGAAGAAAATTACAAGAGGGCGAGCTCCTGAGAGACGAGCTACTTTATCCTGGAGATGACTTTTACAAGGGGGCGGGGCCTAATATCTAACCCGCCTCCGTTGTTTAACTTTTAATTTTAATCCACTCTGAGTTCTTTACTTATTAAGAGCATAAATAAGAACTTTGATTATATGAACATCACCATGTCAATATTCGTACGTAGAATTATCTCCGACAGTAAACATTTCAAACAATTATGCAATGAAATAGACATTACGTCCAACCTGAAGACAGTTAGACGATTTCCGTCTGTATGGGAAGGAAATCAGCATTATACCATTCAACATTCAAAAACACATTAATATAGTATGAAGAGTATAAAATAATATCTTGAAATACTAAGTTTATAACTAGGACAAAATCACATAACAACTATCGTAATGCCTCTGTCCTTAAACTCAGGTCGGTACAGCGCTCTTGCCACTAGGGGGCAGTAGTGCTCCAAGTAAGATTCAAGTAGAGTTCATCAGGTAATGTGATTTAGTTTTTTCAATATCTAAGTTCGTCATAGATGATCGTAGCGGAATCTAACTTGCATGAAAGTGTTAGTCTTGATGTCATGGATACCTATATCCGATTCAGGTATTGAACCGAAATTCTTTTATAACAGAAATGGATTATGTTGGTTAAGGCAGTTTGTTCAACGGGTCTAAAAGCTATTAAGTCCGTTTGAGATAGTCCAGATCAAATCAAAGGCCTCCCCTGCCATGTTGATTAACTCGGCAGACGGCTGTCTTCCTGGGATTGTTTATCTGGAGAGTCGTTCGCACGTATCCAAGTGGTCTGGTTCGCCAACTTGGTTTAAAGGCTTATTGTTTTTTATGACGTCCTGTTCTTCACATTCCGATGTAAGGTGTCTTTCACAGTTAATCAAATGAATGGCTTTTGTTATCAGTAAACAGGAAGATTTGGGGTTTTCATTCATGTCCTGTGAGTTTTGGGTTGATTTCAGGTTAATATGTTACATTGGAAAAGATCCGAAAGTCGTCCAGATAGACAAACACAAACTTGATCAGCATGTCTCTGAGGATACAGTTGACCAGGGCTTGAAAAAAGCTGGGGCATTGGTGAGAGTGTGACAGTGGGAGTATTGGTAGTCAGAGGCAGACGGGTAATCAATCCTAGGATGAGTGTGGGAAAGTCTTACATGGAGGCGAAGAACGATCTTGCAACAAACTGGTTAATGGGAGAGGATTAAGTACCTGTTTGATTACGGATGATCTGCAGCTGTGCGCCCAGGTGTACTGAGTTGCTTGATGAGTCTTGAGGCTTGATTGTCCCTGACGCCCAGCCAGTATCATCGGACTGTGTCTTGCCTTAACCACCGCCCGACCCCCAGGCTCCACCATTAGACTGTGCCATCCCAACCACCAGCTGACACTCAGCCACCATCATTGGACTGTGCCGTCCCCACAATCACAGCATCCTCAATCATGCTTGGACTGCTCCGACCTCCACCTCCGCTGTAAGGAAGTGTGGACAACAGGAATGTGAGGAATACAAAGTAAAAATCCTGCCAGCAGATTATTCCATATGCGTTTTTTGTAAAGCGTCTTGAGACTTGTTATGAATTGGCGCTATAGAAATAATGATTGAGTGATTGATTGACGAGTAGGGTGTGACCGGTGAGCAGAGAGGATCAGAGGTGAGTCAATGCAAAAAGCTGAGATCCATACAGCAGAGCTGTGACAGAGCAGGGAACAAAATAACTACTTCATCAAAAAAAAAAGATTTGTACTTTTTTGTTGTGTCAATAAATTTGTTAACTAGGGTAAATAAATAATAAACATTTTATTGTTTGCACAAAAACTTCATGCCACCCCTGCATAAGTCAGGGCCTGGGCTGGGCCACCCCAGTCTAAAAAGTCTAGATTCCACCCTGCTTTTTTAACTAACGGGCTTCAAAGCACATGTTACTTTGTCCAGAAACAGGAGGACAGAGGGGGCAATAAGTGAATGACAGGGACTCAACTGAGTGAGTGACAGAGTCACTGACAAGCTTCTGCTGAGAGAGTCACGTCTGAATTCATTGCTAATACACTTGTCCTGTTGGGACTGATAAATCCTAACAAAAAGACAAAGTTTGAGTTTTCTCTGCTCATCCATATTGTATTAAAAAAAAGCACAAACGAACTGTTTGTGTTACAACACGCAAATCAATAGAGTTTACAGTGTGCCGCTCTCTCTTGTAAAGTGTCAATGTAGCTCGCCCACCAACGATCTAACTCCCTCCGTTAGGAATATACACCAATAAAAGATACAGTCAGCATCAAGGGGAACGCCCACAAAACATCACATCCGGTTTGGGCTGAGGGGGAAAACAAACCGCTAGACACAATGCTAAAGGCCTGCTGCGTGCCCTTTGTCTCTACAAATAAACTGAGAAAGTTAAATCTGAGGTTTTAAATGTTCTCCCACAGAAGCACAGAGCAGAATACAAGAGACGGGAAGTGGGAGGAAATGCTTAGTTGCCAGTTGGATCCAAAATTTAAACGTGTAGGCCTGTAGTCAGAACTGCATCACTGCAGTACAGTTAACTTAAACATAATTTTTACCTTATACAAACTGTGTAAGATTGTTTCAAGGGGACCATGTAGGATTAACAGTTAAAAGGCAAGTGAAATGCATCACATGTTTTGCTAAATGAGCTTTCTTAGTGGTTGTCCAGTACCAGGTTACTCATTTTATGTTACGTGTAATTGATAAAATTTTAAATGGATGTGATATTGTCTGTTACCGGTGATTCAATCGGGTAAATATATATGGGAACGATATTTCAGCTCATTCATCTGGTCTTTTAAAACGTATCTGACAACAATTCAATTCAATTCTTTTCATTTCATTTCTATATCTTTCTTTGTCAATATACAGAAATAAATGAATATGGTAAGTATTAAGTTCCAGCATCGCAGTTTCAAATCTGTGCCTTTGCATTATTAGTGGCTGGGGGAAAGGATCCTTTTCAGCTACGGGACACCCCACCCCCAACTATGACGCAATGCCAACT
Source organism: Labrus bergylta (assembly GCF_963930695.1). Taxonomy (NCBI): domain Eukaryota; kingdom Metazoa; phylum Chordata; class Actinopteri; order Labriformes; family Labridae; genus Labrus; species Labrus bergylta. The sequence continues at coordinate 12,568,835 of NC_089195.1, read as the reverse complement.
GTTTTCATAATCCATAGAAATCATCAAAAAGAGGGGGAAAGAGGATTGTGAAAAACTGACATACCATTCATAGAGTTTTTGCCCTTTAGGAGCAGCGTGCTTTAAGCGAGTGTCAATTAAAATAAGGAAAGTTGCTGGGGGAATAATAGCTGTCTCGTAAATGTTTCAGGGAAATCTTTTAAAAAGCCAATACAAACCATATAGGAGATGCGTGTCAGTGTGCGTGTGTCAAAGACGAAAACTCGCTCTCGATTTGTACACTTTGGCAGAGCAGAGACATGGTCTGCGGATTTAGATGAAGTCTCAAGGCATTTTAGAAATCTAGTTACTCGATTTACTCGAGGACTCGTTTCAGCTGTACATGATACTGTGTACGAGTAAATAATTTTCTCCTGAAGGAGTGGTGTACACCCTAAAAATACACTCTCCACGCTCTCTGATACATAGAGTTAGGATTTATCATTGATAATTGTCAGATAGGCTAATTATACTTTTTAAATAGATTTGTAGTGCAACATTTGATGCTTTTTATGGTGCCATACTGAGAAACATTGAATATGAGCAGTATGTACATGTTAGGGTTAATCAGAGCTCAAAACACGAATAAGAAACACTCCGAGTCTCTGTTGATTAATTGTCAATAACCGTCAAAGTCTTGTGCGTAACAACACATTAATAAGAGCAAACAAACAAATTATCAGAGAAAATAAAAAAGGTTCAGTCGCTTCATGTTAAAGATTCATGAATGCATTAAACAACCTGCTGCATTAGATTACTGTGATGAATAACGGCTGCAACTTTGAATGAAGGGTTTTAAAGATCTGGGCACTTTAAAAGAGATCAGCCAGAATAGAAAAATCAAGTATCTGAAGAAGAGTTCTGCTCACATGGCATTCTGTAGAACAAACTGCTCGCTGACCCGAGGTCTGAAGGCCGAGGGCTGTGTATATTCCCCCCACCACCAACAACGCTGATAGAATCTACGCACTTTGGGAACTTTACAACGCCATCAGTGAGCAACAGACAGCCCACCCAGACGGATTTTTCATCATCGCTGGGGATTTTAACCATGCAAATCTAAAGACGGTTTTACCCCACTTCCACCAACACGTGACCTTTCCCACAAGAGAAGGTAACATTCTGGACATGATTTACACATCAGTTAAAGGTGCTTACAAAGCTTCACCCCTCCCCCACATTGGCCACTCTGACCATATCAGTGTAATGCTAATGCCAGCTTACAGACCCAGGGTTAAAGTCACCAAACCAGTTCTGAAGCAGGTATGTGTGTGGCCAGAGGGGGCCTCTGCTGCACTACAAGACTGCTTTGACACCACAGACTGGGAGATGTTTAAGCAGGCAGCCAGCTACATCAACCACACAGACATTGAGGAGTATTTTGACACTGTTACCTCCTACATTAGCAAATGCATTGCTGATGTCACCACCACCAGAACCATCACCACCCGGGCTAACCAGAAGCCATGGCTGACAGGAGAGGTACGCGGGCTACTGAGGGCCAGGAACACCGCCTTCAGAGCTGGGGACGCAGCCTACCTGAGAACAGCGAGGGCCAACCTGTCCCGTGGCATCAGGAAAGCCAAAAGCAGCTACACACTAAAAATAACCGGACACTTCAAGGACAGCAGAGACGCGCGGAGCCTGTGGCGTGGTATCCAGACCATCACGGACTACAAACCCAAGCCACAGACCTGTGACAGCAACACCTTTCTGCTGAACGACCTCAACAGCTTCTTTGCCAGGTTTGAAGCACACAACAGCACGCCCCCACAGAAGACCACCCCCCCTCCCCACGACCAGACCCTGTGCCTGACTGCAGCCAGCGTGAAGAGAACCTTCTCCAAGATCAACACCCGCAAGGCTGCAGGTCCAGACAACATTCCTGGCTGTGTGCTGAAGGACTGTGCAGAGGAGCTCAAAGATGTCTTCACAGACATTTTCAACGCTTCTCTGAGTCAGGCTGTTGTTCCGTCGTGCTTCAAAGCCACCACCATCATACCCATTCCAAAGAAGCCCTCACCATCCACTTTCAATGACTATCGACCCGTTGCACTGACCCCCATCGCCATGAAGTGCTTTGAAAGGTTAGTCATAGCCCACATCAAATCCACCCTCCCCGCCACCCTGGACCCCTACCAGTTTGCATACCGAGGTAACAGATCCACCGAGGATGCTATCTGTTCTGCTCTTCACCCAGCCCTCACCCACCTGGACACCAAAAACTCATACGTCAGAATGCTGTTCATAGACTTCAGTTCAGCATTCAACACCATCATCCCTCAGCAGCTGATCAGCAAACTGGACCAGCTGGGGCTCAGCACTTCCCTGTGCAACTGGCTGCTGGACTTCCTCAGCGAGAGGCCTCAGACAGTGCGGGTCGACGGCAGCACATCAAAAACCATCGTCATGAGGCCCCCCAGGGTTGTGTTCTCAGCCCCCTGCTCTTCACGCTGCTGACCCACGACTGCGCTCCATCCTTCAGCAGCAACCACATTGTGAAGTTCGCGGACGACACAACAGTGGTTGGTCTCAACTCCAACAACGATGAGACGCACTACAGAATGGAGATCAGCCAACTGGCTACGTGGTGCAGAGACAACAACCTCTTCCTGAACGTCGACAAGACTAAGGAGGTTGTTGTCGACTTCTGGAGAGTCCCCATTCCTAAACCCCCACTGACCATCGACGGTGCTGCTGTGGAGAGAGTGAGCAGCACCAAGTTCCTGGGGGTTCACATCAGTGAGGATCTCTCTTGGACAACCAACACCACATCACTGTCCAAGAAGTCCCAGCAGCGCCTCTACTTCCTCCGCAAGCTGAAGAGAGCACGAGCCCCCCCATCTATCATGTGCTCCTTCTACAGAGGCACCATCGAGAGCATCCTGACCAGCTGCATCACTGTGTGGCTTGGGAGCTGCACTGCTGCCAACCGCAAGACCTTGCAGCGCACAGTGAAGGCTGCTGAACGGATTATCGGTGTCCCACTCCCCTCTCTTCTGGACCTCTACAGTACCCGCCTCACCCGCAAAGCAACCAGCATTGTGCGTGACCCCACCCACCCCTCACACAGCCTCTTCAGCCTCCTGCTATCGGGGAGACGGTACCGCAGCCTGCGGGCCGGCTCCACCAGACTGGGAAACAGCTTCTTCCACCAAGCTGTCAGGAAGCTTAACTCTCTCCCCTCTCTTCCTTCCCTCCCCTCTGCCCCCACGAACACTGGACGTTGAACCCCCTCCCGTTTTCCACCAAGAAATCTGGACTAAAAACTCTGTACACTCAGTTTACTGCACATTGCACATACTGCACAAGTTCACTTTTTCTTTAACTTTTATTGTATTTTATTTACTACCTTTTGCACAATTTAGAATTTATACCTTTTGCACAATTTAGAATTTATTACTGTAAATATTATTTATCTTATTTTTACCTCATTTTATTTATCTATTTTTACCTTATCTTATTTTACCTTATTTTGGTTGTATTGCACCGCGGGACGGAGACAAACGAAATTTCGATTCCACTGTATGTCTGGCATATTTTGAAATTGACAATAAAGTTGACTTTGACTTTGACTTTGAAGAGACTTCTAAGAGCGGTCTCATCACACTGCTTTTCTCTCATGCCTTTTGCTGCTAGTTTACCTCTGTGTGTGTGTGTGTATCATAAATATAAATTAATTTGAACTTAGTTCACTGGTTTAAACAATATGTAGACATTTAAGTTAATATTTTATACAATTAAATCCTGGATTAAGTAAATCTTCTAGCTGATACTACAGTCCTTGATAGTAGTGCATGCTGACAGGTCACATCTGATTGCAGGTTAAATATTCTGTATTATATTTTATACTGCGTTTGACTTGCTTTTTTCCACAAATTAAGGTTAAATCATCCACTATTTAAAAGAAATAAAATGATTTTGCAGTCAACAAATATTCATGAGGTGAAAGCCTGACCCCCCCCCCCCCCCCCTCTCCCTCTGAGAGATGTAGACATCACTCAAGCCTGCAAGTTCCCTCTTGGCAACCTATTTAAAAAAAAACCAGGAAGGCCACACTTGGAAAGTGTAGACTGATAGTCCCCTCTTAGTTAGGTATGCATGTATGTGTGCTCTAGGAACAGGTGCGTGTGTGTGTGTGTTTGTGTGTGTGTTGTATGGGATGGTTCAGGGTCCTTCTTACACGTGTTTTGGATTTCATAGGTGTGTTTGAATCTATTTGTTTATATTCTAATAACTGTCAACTTATCATCCTTTTCTGACAGCTGCAGCCAACAATCATTTTCACATCTCATCACACTCATGATCATCATCTTGTTTAATCTTAGATTTAAATAAAAGTTTCATTTAGATGACACAAAGCCCCCCAAAAAACCTCAAGTTTCAGGAAACAAAAGAAACAACATTAATAATTCACATTATTGCTTAACAAATTACTTTTAAGGAGGAGAAATAAGGAAAAGGAAATGCACAGTGTGATATCAAACATTTGTACAACAATCCAGAAATCACACATCCAAACTTAAAGGACCGGTGCAGAGTCAAGCAAAAAAAAGTGAAAGAGAAAGACGGCTCGCACACCTCAGGGCTCCAATATCCCTGAAACGTATTTCACCGGGGTGACAGTCTGAGCAACACCTGCTCTTCGTCACCCTGGTGGAATACATTTCTAGAGCCTGCAGTGTGCGAGACGTCTTTCTCTTTGTTTCAGTGACATCAAACATATGACATAAAACATTCAGCATGTACACTGATCATTTTGCATACCTGACAGATGTTTGATAATTGTTCACACTCAGGCTAAACAGGTGATAAACATCATATCTTTAAAGTATGTTAGTCAGAGACGAGTACTGCTCCAGGATCTTCAGTGTGACAATGATCTTGATCGCTTTTCTAAACCACGGATAGAACAAAGCATATATGAGAGGGTTCAAACAAGAGTTAAAGTACAGCAGCCAAGTCACGATGGCCCACGACGATGCACTGTTTGATATGTCTTGTCCTGCAAGAGAGGGGTAGTAATATGGACAGAAAGTTATCAAAAACACCAGTATGACTATGCCCAGAGTCCTGGCCGCCTTTCTCTCTGATTTCACTGCGTTGATTCGAACCTTGCCGACTGCAGCCCCTGTAATATGAGTCTGCATGGCACGAGCCTGAGACACTGCCACGATAAACACTCTCATGTACAGAACAAGGATGACCACACAGGGGCCGATAAAGGTGAACACAAGGTCTACTGTTCCTATAACATAGTTAATCACCACCACACACTCCCCAAAGCAAGAGTTATATCTGTCGGGCTGCCTCAGATGTTCCTTTAAGATCAGCCCGTTGTAAAGGATTGAGCAGGCCCAACACAGACACACACACAGCTCCACTCGACTGCGAGTGATTTGGTGGGAGTACTGCAGAGGATGACAAATAGCTACATAGCGATCGATTGATATGAGCACCATGTTCCCCACAGAGGCCGAGGTAAGAGTGAATCCTATGATGTGTGACATAGCACACATGAGATCTCCCAGCAGCCAGCAGGTTTCTATGAACCGCATCGTTTCCACCGGCATCACCAGCAACCCGACAAGGAGGTCTGAGATGGCCAGGGAGAGCAGGAGCAGGTTGGTGGGGGTGTGAAGCTGTCTGAAGTGAGAGATGGAGGTGATGACAAGCAGGTTGAGAACAACAGTGAGGACAGCGATGGAGGAGAGCAAAGCATAGGAGAGTATGGCCTCAGTGCGAGGGCGCATTATACCCCTGCAAGACGAGTTGAGGAGCTGAGGGTAGCAGAGCTCGGCTCCCTGCTGGTCATCCATCATCCAGCTCTGAGGGGAGATGGTGACCTGATCCTGCTGAGCTCAGTCTGCTCTCTGAGTGCCAGAATTATCACAGCTCACTTATCTCCGATGGCAATTCCCTAGTCATCCTCTTCATCCCTGTCAGTTCTGTAGGCAAATGGGCGGCTGTAGTCAGTATTGTCTTTTCTTCTGATCTCTCCTCCTCTTCCTCACCTCTCCCTTGATTATTCCCCCCTCCCTCCTACCATCTTTTTCCACTGTTACATGATGCAACATAAAAGTTTAATGCAACCGACAGAAAACTTTTCTCTGAACTGTAAAGCTTAAAGTAAACTGTAAAAGGGCCGCACTATAATGCAGTTCAATGACATCAGACACTGGTTTGCTCTCCTTTCCCCAGACCAACCTGCTGACATGTTTTGGGGCTTGACCTTCATTTTTGTGGCCCCCAACCTATGGAACTCTCTCCGGGTAGTTATCTGCAATGCTACATCCTTGGATTTATTCAAATAACTTTTGAAAACCTAACCGTTCAGCTCAGCTTGTGGACTTGGTTAATTGTGTTGTCTTGTTTGTGTTCTGATGTAAAGCACCATTGGGTCCCTTCAAAGGCGCTCTATAGATAATTATTATTTAACTGTGCAACTGATGATTGGGGATGAGCTGCATGTGAGCTACAAAAAAACTCCCTATGCAGACCGTCGTTTCCGGCCGCAATACTTACGTCCCTGTTACGTTTCGCCTTCAATCTTACTGTCAAAGTGACAAAGTGATCCCACGCACACCGCCCTGTGTGTGTGTGAGGAGCTCCCACTGTGACGAGCAGGAACCAAAGACCTCAATTTATTACTGTACCCTTCTCAGTTGACCAGGTACTGGAGACCTCTTCCTATACGACGTGTGCAAAGTAGCTGACAATCGTATAAGCTGGAGCTCCATCAATGACTCTGGGTGGTGGAAGAGGAAGAGCAGCAGGAACCAGCAGTATCTCACAACCAGGCTTGAATGTAAAAACATGGAAAGTTAGGTGGATCTGCATGGACTTCGGTAACTTGAACCTCACTGACGAGGGGTTGACAATCATTTGTATTTGAAATGACTTCTTAGACTCTACCCACAAGGGTAGATCCCGGGTGCTGTTGGGATCTCCATGTGTTGAAACAAAGGTCTGGCCTGCAGCCAATACAGAACACACACAAATCGGCACTCATGACCCCACACACACACACACGTACCAAGCTGTTTATAGATATTTTGTTTGCTGTGGTTTAGTTTATAATAGTCATTTGATTGTTTGAGTTTCAGTGATTGACTTGACAATTGATTGGCTTTGTTAAATAAATTCTGTTATAACTGAAAGAGCAGTTGTTTGTGATTACTGGTGTATTTGCATTGTGATATAAGCAGGGTGCGAGGGCCTTGTGTACGGATTTCACGCCTTCAATTGACTAAATATAGGTTATTAAAAATATTAATTAATAATTAACTAATTTGAGACTGATTTTAGTGATATTTGGATATTTTGTTCTCTGATCTCAGAGTGGTGCCCCGAATTAATTCAACTAAGTTTAATAATATTGTTAATTTATATTAATAATTAAATTAAAATAATTGTTAATAATATAACCAAATTTGACTATATAAACCCCAACAGTGGATAAACGTACTTTCTGGCCACCTTGGTAGTTGGGAGCCACAGTGCGTTGGCGATTGGCACTTCTTGAATACCGTTCTTTCGAGCTGAGGTGGCTGGCCCTGGCTTGAACCCATGTCCAACAACAATAGCGGATGAAGGCCTCGACCGAAGGACAGAAATCCTCCTTCTCTTGGACAGGAAACAACAGAACCCCTTTGCACATTGGAGAGGGGACAAGCCAGTGGCAGAGCTTGTAAGTGTGTTGTGGGCATATTCCACCCACAAAAGCTGTCGAGACCAGGATGATGGGTCCTTGGAAGAGATGTCTCCATCCACGGAAGTTTGGGCAAGGGCACAATGTGGGCAATCTTACTGAACCAGTCTACCAACGTCAGGATGCAGGTATGACTATGGGATGGGGGCAGACTGGTGAGGCAGCACAGGCAAGGATTGTAGTAAGCTAGCAGGGGCTTGGTGGGATGGTTTGTGCTGGTTATAGTGATGCCATTCTGTAAGGGCCAATTTAACAGGTCTCAATTCCACCTCGACTACAAACTGTCTCACTGGATCTGGCATCTGGAGGATGGGTGCAGATGTGAATCGGGACTTGATGGTCTGGATGGCCTCATCAGCTGAAGAGTATCACCGGAACAGCACTTTGGAGGAGGTCAGGGCTTTGAGGGGACCACCTACTGTGTTGTAGCTCCGGATGAACCTGCAGTCACAGTTGGCGAACCACAGAACCCTTTGAAGTTGGTTGCAGGAATCAGAAACGGGCCAATGAAAAACTGGAGAAACCTTGGCAGTGTCCATCTGGATGATTCCCTGCCCACCAATGTACCCCAGGAATGAGACAGACAGGGAGTGAAACTCACACTTTTAAGTTTTGACAAAAAGGTGAGTTCTCCAGGAGGTGTTGAAGGACTGTCTAAACACTGTGAACATGTTCCTCTTTATTCTTGGAAAAGATCCCAAAGTCGTCCAGACAGACAAACACAAACTTGTTCAGCATGTCTCTGAGGATACTGTTGACCAGGGCTTGAAAAAAGCTGGGGCATTGGTGAGAGTGTGACAGTGGGAGTATTGGTAGTCAGAGGCAGGCGGGTAATCAGTCCTAGGATGAGTGTGGGAAAGCCTTACATGGAGGCGAAGAATAATCTTGCTACAAACTGGTGAATGGGAGAGGATTAAGTACCTGTTTGATTACGGATGATCTGCAGCTGTGCGCCCAGGTGTACTGAGTTGCTTGATGAGTCTTGAGGCTTGATTGTCCCTGACGCCCAGCCAGTATCATTGGACTGTGTCTTGCCTTAACCACCACCCAACCCCCAGGCTCCACCATCGGACTGTGTTGTCCCAACCACCAGCTGACGCTCAGCCACCACCATCAGACTGTGTCGTCCCCACAATCACAGCATCCTCATTCATGCACGGACTGCTCCGACCTCCACCTCAGCTGTAAGGAAGTGTGGACAACAGGAACGTGAGGAATACAAAGTAAAAATCCTGCCAGCAGATAAATCCATATGCTTTTTTGTAAAGCGTCTTTAGACTTGTTATGAATTGGCGCTATAGAAATAATGATTGAGTGATTGAGTGATTGATTGACGAGTAGGGTGTGACCGGTGAGCAGAGAGGATCAGAGGTGAGTCAATGCAAAAAGCTGAGATCCATACAGCAGAGCTGTGACAGAGCAGGGAACAAAATAACTACTTCATCAAAAAAAAAAGATTTGTACTTTTTTGTTATGTCAATAAATTTGTTAACTAGGGTAAATAAATAATAAACATTTTGTTGTTTGCACAAAAACTTCATGCCACCCCTGCATAAGTCAGGGCCTGGGCTGGGCCACCCCAGTCTAAAAAGTCTGGATTCCACCCTGCTTTTTTAACTAACAGGCTTCAAAGCACATGTTACTTTGTCCAGAAACAGGAGGACAGAGGGGGCAATAAGTGAATGACAGGGACTCAACTGAGTGAGTGACAGAGTCACTGACAAGCTTCTGCTGAGAGAGTCACGTCTGATTTCCCACAAAACATCACATCTGGTTTGGGCTGAGGGGGAAAACAAACCGCTAGACACAATGCTAAAGGCCTGCTGCGTGCCCTTCATCTCTACAAATAAACTGAGAAAGTTAAATCTGAGGTTTTAAATGTTCTCCCACAGAAGCACAGAGCAGAATACAAGAGACGGGAAGTGGGAGGAAGAGCTTAGTTGCCAGTTGGATCCAAAATTTAAACGTGTAGGCCTGTAGTCAGAACTGCATCACTGCAGTACAGTTAACTTAAACATAATTTTTACCTTATACAAACTGTGTAAGATTGTTTCAAGGGGACCATGTAGGATTAACAGTTAAAAGGCAAGTGGAATGCATCCCATGTTTTGCTAAATGAGCTTTCTTAGTGGTTGTCCAGTACCAGGTTACTAATTTTATGTTACGTGTAATTGATACAATTTTAAATGAATGTGATATTGTCTGTTACCGGTGATTCAATCGGCTAAATATATATGGGAACGACAACAATTCAATTCTATTCCTTTCATTTCATTTCTATATCTTTCTTTGTCAATATACAGAAATAAATGAATATGGTACGTGACAGCTTGTAAGTTCCAGCATCGCAGGTTCAAATCTGTGCCTTTGCATTATTAGTGGCTGGGGGAAAGGATCATTTTCCGCCACGGGACACCCCACCCCCAACTATGACGCAATGCCAACTGTTTTCATAATCCATAGAAATCATCAAAAAGTGGGGGAAAGACGATTGTGAAAAATTGACATACCAGTTTTTGCCCTTTAGGAGCAGCGTGCTTTAAGCGAGTGTCAATTAAAATAAGGAAAGTTGCTGGGGGAATAATAGCTGTCTCGTAAATGTTTCAGGGAAATCTTTTAAAAAGCCAATACAAACCATATAGGAGATGCGTGTCAGTGTGCGTGTGTCAAAGACGAAAACTCGCTCTCGATTTGTACTCTTTGGCAGAGCAGAGACATGGTCTGCGGATTTAGATGAAGTCTCGAGGCATTTTAGAAATCTAGTTACTCGAGGACTTGTTTCAGCTGTACATGATATTGTGTACGAGTAAATAATTTTCTCCTGAAGGAGTGGTGTACACCCTAAAAATACACTCTCCACGCTCTCTGATACATAGAGTTAGGATTTATCATTGATAATCGTCAGATAGTCTAATTATACTTTTTAAATAGATTTGTAGTGCAACATTTGATGCTTTTTATGGTGCCATACTGAGAAACATTGAATATGAGCAGTATGTACATGTTAGGGTTAATCAGAGCTCAAAGCACGAATAAGAAACACTCCGAGTCTCTGTTGATTAATTGTCAATAACCGTCAAAGTCTTGTGCGTAACAACACATTAACAAGAGCAAAAAAAACACAACAAATTATCAAAGAAAATAAAAAAAGGTTCAGTCGCTTCATGTTAAAGATTCATGAATGCATTAAACAACCTGCTGCATTAGATTACTGTGATGAATAACGGCTGCAACTATGAATGAAGGGTTTTAAAGGTTTAGGCACTTTAAAAGAGATCAGCCAGAACAGAACAATAAAGCATCTGAAGAAGAGTTCTGCTCACATGGCATTCTGTAGAACAAACTGCTCGCTGACCCGAGGTCTGCAGAGACTTTAAGTTCCTCTCAGAGCGGTCTCATCACACTGCTTTTTTCTCATGCCTTTTGCTGCTAGTTTACCTCTGTGTGTGTGTGTGTGTGTGTGTGTGTGTGTGTGTGTGTGTGTGTGTGTGTGTGTGTGTGTGTGTGTGTGTGTGTGTGTGTGTGTGTGTGTGTGTGTGTGTGTGTGTGTGTGTGTGTGTGTGTGTGTGTGTGTGTGTGTGTGTGTGTGTGTGTGTGTGTGTGTGTGTGTGTATCATAAATATAAATTAATTTGAACTAAGTTCACAGGTTTAAACAATATGTAGACATTTAAGTTAATATTTTATACAATTAAATCCTGGATTAAGTAAATCTTCTAGCTGATACTACAGTCCTTGGTAGTAGTGCATGCTGACAGGTCACATCTGATTGCAGGTTAAATATTCTGTATTATATTTTATACTGCTTGTGACTTGCTTTTTCCCACAATTAATATATTTAAAAAAATGTTGAAATGTGGATTAAATTAAGGTTAAATCATCCACTATTTAAAAGAAATAAAATGATTTTGCAGTCAACAAGTATTCATGAGGTGAAAGCCTGACCCCCCCACTGCATTGAATGGAAGTTCCCTCTGAGAGATGTAGACATCCCTCAAGCCTGCAAGTTCCCTTTTGGCAACCTGTTTTAAAAGAAATATCTTTATATTTTAACTAATATTATAGTTAAACACATCAAAAGTAAATGTGGTATTAATTTTTTTGTATTTTTAAAATTACCAGGAAGACCACACTTGGATAGTGTAGACTGATAGTCCCCTCTTAGTGAGGTATGCGTGTATGTGTGTGTGCATATGTGCGGTTGCTGTATGGTCTTGTGTGTGTGCTCTAGGAACAGGTGTGTGTGTGTGTGTGTGTGTGTGTGTGTGTGTGTGTGTGTGTGTGTGTGTGTGTGTGTGTGTGTGTGTGTGTGTGTGTGTGTGTGTGTGTGTGTGTGTGTGTGTGTGTGTGTGTGTGTGTGTGTGTGTGTGTGTGTGTGTGTGTGTGTGTGTGTGTGTGTGTGTGTGTGTGTGTGTGTGCTCTAGGAACAGGTGTGTGTGTGTGTGTGTATGTTTGTGTGTGTGTTGTATGGGATGGTTCAGGGTCCTTTATACATGTGTTTTGGATTTCATAGGTGTGTTTGAATCTATTTGTTTATATTCTAATAACTGTCACCTGATCATCCTTTTCTGACGGCTGCAGCCAACAATAATTTTCACATCTCATCACACTCATGGATCATCATCTTGTTTTAATCTTAAATTTGAATAAAAGTTTCATTTAGATGATACAAAGCCCCCCCAAAAACCTGGAAACATGGAACATTATCACATTTAGAACGGGGGAAACAACATTTACATTCACATTTTTGCTTAACAAAAGACTTTGAATAAGTTGAATAACAAGAATTCCTTTTTGTTTTAGTAAACGTTGCAGCTCTCGACTTCAAACTGAGTCCCTAATCTTTCAAACATCACACTGCTTACAGAGAGTAGAGCAAAGGAGAAATAAGGAAAGGCATAAATGCACAGTGTGATATCAAACATATGTACAACAATCCAGAAATCACACATCCAAACCTAAAGGACAGGTTCAGAGTCAAGCAAAAAAAAGTGAAAGAGAAAGACGGCTCGCACACCTCAGGGCTTCAATATCCCTGTAACGTATTTCACTGGGGTGACAGTCTGAGCAACACCTGCTCTTCGTCACCCTGGTGGAATATATTTCTGGAGCCTGCAGTGTGCTAGACGTCTTTCTCTTTGTTTCAGTGACATCAAACATATGACATAAAACATTCAGCATGTACACTGATCATTTTGCATACCTGACAGATGTTTGATAATTGTTCACACTCAGGCTAAACAGGTGATAAACATCATATCTTTAAAGTATGTTAGTCAGAGACGAGTACTGCTCCAGGATCTTCAGTGTGACAATGAACTTGATCGCTTTTCTAAACCACGGATAGAACAAAGCATATATGAGAGGGTTCAAACAAGAGTTAAAGTACAGCAGCCAAGTCACGATGGCCCACGACGATGCACTGTTTGATATGTCTTGTCCTGCAAGAGAGGGGTAGTAATATGGACAGAAAGTTATCAAAAACACCAGTATGACTATGCCCAGAGTCCTGGCCGCCTTTCTCTCTGATTTCACTGCGTTGATTCGAACCTTGCCGACTGCAGCCCCTGTAATATGAGTCTGCATGGCACGAGCCTGAGACACTGCCACGATAAACACTCTCATGTACAGAACAAGGATGACCACACAGGGGCCGATAAAGGTGAACACGAGGTCTACTGTTCCTATAACATAGTTAATCACCACCACACACTCCCCAAAGCAAGAGTTATATCTGTCGGGCTGCCTCAGATGTTCCTTTAAGATCAGCCCGTTGTAAAGGATTGAGCAGGCCCAACACAGACACACACACAGCTCCACTCGACTGCGAGTGATTTGGTGGGAGTACTGCAGAGGATGACAAATAGCTACATAGCGATCGATCGATATGAGCACCATGTTCCCCACAGAGGCCGAGGTAAGAGTGAAGGCTATAATGTGAGACATAGCACACATGAGATCTCCCAGCAGCCAGCAGGTTTCTATGAGCCGCACCATTTCCACCGGCATCACCAGCAGCCCAACAAGGAGGTCCGAGATGGCCAGGGAGAGCAGGAGCAGGTTGGTGGGGGTGTGAAGCTGTCTGAAGTGAGAGATGGAGATGATGACAAGCAGGTTGAGAACAACAGTGAGGACAGCGATGGAAGAGAGCAAAGCATAGGAGAGGATGGCCTCAGTGCGAGGGCGCCTTATACCCCTGCAAGACGAGTTGAGGCGCTGAGGGTAGCAGAGCTCGGCTCCCTGCTGGTCATCCACCATCCAGCTCTGAGGGGAGATGGTGACCTGATCCTGCTGAGCTCAGTCTGCTCTCTGAGTGCCAGAATTATCACAGCTCACTTATCTCTGACGGCAATTCCCTAGTCATCCTCTTCATCCCTGTCAGTTCTATAGGCAAATGGGCGGCTGTAGTCAGTATTGTCCTTTCTTCTGATCTCTCCTCCTCTTCCTCACCTCTCCCTTGATTATTCCCCCCTCCCTTCTACCGTCTTTTTCCAACACAACACAAAGGTTTTAACCGTGCAACTAAAAAAAACCAGGACACAAAACATCTGAACTGTAATGGTGCCCTCAAACATGTAAAACACTTCCAAACATCCAGAAGTTTTTCGGGATGTGCTGCATGTGTGAATTCAGAGTTAACCCTGGATTTTTCCTGCCAGCCCACCTCGCAAATTTTCTGCATGAAGTCGCTTTGAGCAGGTTGTGAGAACACAGCAGGAAATATTTAGGATAGTTCAGCACAAGCGAGAGGGAGGGAGAGATGATGTCTGTACCCTGCATCTGATGCACGACCAGACTGTATGCGTCTGTCTGGTACAATCTTTGTGCACGTAATGAACCTGCTGCAATATGTTCTTCTTCTACCCTCTTTTCGCTTGGATCCCTGTAACCGCATGGTTGGAGCTTTTGAATTTCAGCCTCCAAGGGCTGCGATTAAGCACTTACGGCTACATTGTTTCACCGTACCGAGCTGTCTGACCAGTGTTTTCGCTGGGGCTATCAGCGCCTAACAATACGGACTGGCTGTTGCTAGCTCGGAAGTTGGAATGGTGAGGTAAGTATTATCCCTTCCTAGCTGGGCAGTGTTTTAATTTTGAGAAGAGCCTGGTTTAGGGTTTTGTTTTGGTTGATTATTTCACTGTGAGAAGTGTTCGTGCTTGCACCACAAGGTCGATTGTCTCACGGTTGTGTGACCACGGCTGCGGGTGGTGCAGGGAAAAGCTCCTTGTATGGGCTTTCCCTCGCCTTGCCAGCCTCAGGGCCATGCACCTGCCAGGGCCACAGAACGTGGTGGCGACTTTCTCGCCAGAAGCCTATCTCGGGGGAGTGGAGGCTCCACCCAGAGGTGATAGAGGAGATATGGCGCAGATATAGCGAGGCAGAGGTGGACCTGTTTGCTTCGAGGTCCTTGACCCACTGCCCTCTATGGTTTTCCCTGATGGAGATGACGAGTCCTCAGTAAGGACTTTAAATTAAGATTAAAAATTAATTAATTAATTAATCCATGCTCGTTTGTTTTGATTTGGATTGTTGTAGCGAACCCCAGCCAGACAATGATGAAGCGTACTGATGTTTCTCATAAGCCTTTAATTATGTTCGGCCTTATTCCATATTTTGAACATAAACGTATTCCTTTTCTCCTTGAAACACCGCAAGAGCTACAGGACAGACAAATAGCATAAAATTAGCTCTTACAAAACAGATAATACAAAGTGAGCCATCAGAAACAAATAATTATCTGTGTGACATGTTAACAACACACAAGGACATTAATCAAAAGTTTACTTACACAAACCGTTATGCTATATAACCTTTAGCATACAAACAACCACAGCTAAAGCGCTAACAGGGTAGCGTGACTAAGATGAAAAGTATGACCGTTAACCTTAACGAGGCAGCTAAATTGCACAAAATCACCATAAACAACAAAACACACACAATACCTTGTTCCCGTTCCAGCTAGGTGCTAAATTATCACAAAAAGAACTTTATATGTTGAAGAGCAATGTTGCAATCTTTTCCCTCGTTCTCTGCTCCAGTCAAATTAACCTGTTACCCGGTGTTTACATGTCAAGTCGAACACTTTCAGTTATGACCTCCACTTCTGCCAAGTGACTACCAAAATAAAATACCCTTTTTGTAAAGAGGCACAAATAAAACAAGGGCTTGAAGGAAATAGTTATCTTAAGAATAAATAGGTTTAGGTCATTTACACACGTGAAGTGACGATTTACATTTAATTTCACACAGCATTGTGGGTGGTCAAATACAATTCATTTCATGAAAGGATGCATCCGATCCATACTGCATAAAACCCGGAAGTTAGTATCCATGCTGAAATGTTCTGTATACTGAGGTGGACCCAAAAAATGTCTACTGAATGACCACGAAAGTTCAGTATACTGAAACTCCATACTGAAAAGTACTGCCAACTGAACTGTGGCTATTCAGAAACGGCCCTTATCTCCCCTCATCCCTGCAGGATGAGGAAGCCAATTCAGCAGAGCTGCTCTGCCTAGTTAGGGCCTTGAGACACTACATCCAGTTAACCTCACCACTCTGATTGGCTGTTTATCTGCTATGGGGGCCACAAGAAAGGACAAACAGAGACTTTCCAGGTGGATAGTTATGGCAATTGAGGAGGCCCACGGGTCAAGGAGTCTGCCTCTTAATATCAGGGGCCATTCCACCAGGAGTGTCTCCTCTTCCTGGGCAGCACTATGGGGGTCCCTCTCAGTGAGATATGCGCTGCAGCCACTTGGGCCACACCATGTACCTTTGCCCATCTTTACACCGTTCACGGTGAGTTGGGATTCCTCGTGACCATGCTGGTATTAGTCATCCAGTGTTAAGAACTGCCTCTGGCGGTCAGTAAGAATGAAATTCAACGAGCGTTACGTATGTAACTACAATTCTATGAATTCTGGATGACCACCAGAGTTCTCTGTCACTCTTGGCGAGAAGATTCTGTAAGGACGTCTCACGTGATGACGCGGGCCATTTAAGCTACGTCATGCGTCATCCCTGGTCACATGTGACTGCGCATGAACGAGACAGATATTATCCAGTGTTAAGAACTGCCTCTGCCGGTCAGTACGAATTCATAGACCTGTAGTTACATACGTAACTCTTGTTTTATTCGCCACTTCAATGTTGTTAATTTAAAGTCATTTCCTGCCTCCTGAGGCCGCCCCTCCTGTTCAACAGAGAAAGCCGGTACATGTGTGTGAACTAGCTAACCAGCAAGATTTCAGGTGCAGCTTCCACAACATTTTCTTGAATTTTCCGCATGCGTGAAAACCATTCTAAGCTGGAAGAGCAGGAACAGAAACCCGGAGACTAGAAACAGAAAGACAATCGCCCTGATACAACATGAACACACCATTCAAAACTTGACCTCCCCTTCTCATCAGGGAACAACCTTTTGAAACCAAACATGGCATAACATAACATAACACAGTTTGCAGGCTCGTTAAGAGGCTGAAATCGGAGAGATCTACATTTTTACCAGGACCTTGAAACAAGTGTCTGAAGAGGAGCTTGAGGAGAACTCATAGTGAAAGCTTGAAGAGTCATGGAGACAAACCACGATGTGGAAACTGGATTCATTCCAGAGCTGAAGCCTCTTAACCTCTAGGGTTTGGGAGTTACAAGGCGCACTCACACTAGGCTCGGCTGCTCCGTACAGTGCTGAAGCACGATTGTACCAGTTTTGTTATCTTACATCCGTTGCCCTCACAGATTCCTGCAGCTAAGCTTGGATGTACATCTACATTCCAATAAAGGCTATTGATTACATGCCTCTGAAGTTTGACTTTTTGCACCATCACAATACTTATAGGCAACTAGTCATCATATCTTCCGCTCCATGAAACACATGTTAATGCTCACTAGTACACATATATGGTTCTTTAATGTATTTGCATTTCAATGGGCATAAATGCGCCTGAAACAGGTGCATCCCAAATTTTTCAACATTAACATTTTAATTTAACATTTAGTCATTTATGGCCTTCAGAAAAAATGTTTTTTTGGGGGGGGAAGTGGGGTAGTGCACTATAGGCCCCTGTGGCGTGGCCTAAGCTTTTGTCCTTAATGGCATTTTTCCCCCTTACATTACTTTTACTTTTATATTTCTATTATTTTTAAAACCAGTACTTTTAAACTTTTACTTGAGTAAAAAGCTTGAGTTGATACTTCAACTTCCACAGAAGTCTTTTTAAACCCTAGTATCTATACTTCTACCTGAGTAATGAATGTGAATACTTTTGACACCTCTGCCTTTATGCAACCTGCAAGGACTGGTCAATGCTGCAAAGAAGTCCATTTGACACGTGAGATCTTCTGTGTCCTCGAAAATAGCTAAGGAAAAGTCCAGAAATAGTGGAATTAATTAAAGCTTTGGAGACAGGTCCCCTTCTTTATCTGTCAGTACGTTTACATCAAGCTATGGTTAAAGGTCAATTCTTCTGTCCTGTCCCGGTATACCATCATCGAGAGAGAACCTACTTCCTAAGCCTTGAATAGGGCGTGATTGGGCCTCTCGGACTGGCAAGACTTTTCTTGCCCTATTTTACATTTGGTTTAAAAATGACCTACTGGTGTATTTCCAACATGTCAAGTTTAATTTTTCTCCTAAAATGGTTCCCAGGTTAGCCAAAGCCAAAAGCTTATTTTGTTTAACATCTTGTGTGTCACCATGATGCAATGACTTGAATGTATTTATGGTATGGTATCATACATTATCATGTTACAGAGAGGCATTTTGACTGCATCTGATGTTTGAGTTTTTCAGAGTTTGTCTGGTTTTCAGGTTCGTGATAAAAAGTTCAGTTGTCTTTTCGTCATGTCTGTAGTGAAGGCTCTCGTGTGAGGAGGGGGTTTGTTGCATCATGTGTTGATGTTAAAGTGTATTCATTAACACCTTTTGACTGGAACTCACTTGTGGTTCGAAGTGTTACCACTGTTATTAACGCGTTCCCTCTGGTACGACAACACGGCTGTCAAGCAGCATGTTTGTTTACATGTTGAAACTGATGTGAGGATACAGTCAAAAGGTGTTAATGAATACACTGGTGCTGAGGACGAATTTGTGTTTTCAGCTGGTCTGAATAAGTCTTAAAAACTTAAATCATTGTATTCCTAATCTGCAGATATTAAAATTAAATGTCTTTGTGAACAAATGACAAGAACGGCAATTATTGTGATTATTTAGGGTTTCTTGAAGTCATCGCCTTATGCAGACAATCCAACAAAAAAAGGTGTCTTCTTACAGATGTGGTAAAAGAAAACGAAGATTGTGACAGATTTCTTTTTTACCCCACTTTATATTTATGAAGGCTTAAAGGACCAACCAGTAAGATGTGTAATGAGTGAAATGATGAAGTGACCTTACTATATGATCAGACATAAAGGAAACATGCTATGTTGAAGTGCTGGCTTCTCTGACAACAATCCAGCAGCCAGTATGTCCTCTTTCTAACTTTAGATTCTGGTCCTGAATGCTCTGGATTTGTTTGGACCAGAGAAGGTAGGCGGTTTTAAGGCACCATCAAACGGCCGTTTTGGACGCCCCTCGGTTTGCCAGATATGAGAGCAGTTATCAGGTCAAACCAACAGGTATTGCAGCGATGGAAGCAACAAGAGAACTGGTTCAGATAGAAGTGATTGTACCCGACCTAAAAAGCCTCTGCATGTTTCTAATAAGCTCCACGAGCAGAAACGTGCTCAAACTAGGATCAATTTTGGAGATGCTTTTGAAAAATGGAGAGAGGTTAGAACGCAGAAAGGTTTACAGACCAATGCAGAACTTGTAGGACACTTCTGCTTAGTTGTTGATAGTTTGGAGTAAAGGCCATCACCTGTGTTCACCTGCATACGCATTTACGTGCCGTCTTGTTCAGAAACAGTTCACGTGTCACAATGATGCGTGGAATACAGTTGTTATGGGCAAACGCTGAGCCAGTAGCACTTATTCTTTTAGTTATTAGACCCCTGCAGCGGTCTCAACTGATCAGATACGATCAGTGCGTCTCTACATAAAGGTAGACGCAGGGCTCATGTCAGTAGGACGGCAGCGCTGTAACTTAATTTACAAGTGAAATCTCCTGAGTGACTGTAAACTGACAGGATCAGAATCTCATGTTAGGAAATGTGTTTTCTACACATCCCAAACGTAGCACATCAGGTCCATACAGTGAAATATGTTTAATATATAATATCTACTGCTCCATCACTGCACACAACCCTTTAGAGTGTGTGTAAACAGCTTTTCTAATATTTAAAGTTAAGAAGACCTTCATACAGCGATTCAAATCAATGAATCAACAAGATGAAAAGCTTGCACATCTTATTATAGATATTTAATGATCATATGGCTCTGGGCCAGTGTTAATTTTCACAGTAAATTCTGATTTAGTCGTAGTCTTTTGAATAACACAACCTTTAGTTTTAGTCATATTTTAGTCATCTGAAATCTTTTAGTCTTAGTCTAGTTTTAGTCGACTAAATATTAACAGATTTTAGTCGACTAAATCTACAGTGGACTTAGTCGACTAATGTTTCTTTCTTTATGGAATGGTATTAAGGTTTGAATATGCAATACAGACACAGATTTAACGGTTGTAATACAAAACATGTATTTTATTCTTAATGTCAATAACATGACCATGGCTTTTTCACAAAAGATAATCTCACATAAAATAAGCATAAGGCCTGCTCTATGAATATACATGCTCCCTGAAAAAAATATGACATTCTTTCAAGATGAAGTACAATATTATTGAAATAGATAACCACCTAACTCTGAACTTACTGTCTTCTCCTGTCTGTGCAAAATCAAAAACATTAAGAAAAATAAAGAGAACTTAGGAAAGCTGTATAGATGGCCTGCTGCTGGGTTGCAGTACTAGCTTTATTTCCACTTGGCCCATGGTCATCTTTGTCATCAGACGTCTTCTGTATCTGTGAGGGTGACTAAAGGGGGAATCAAGTTGTGATTTTTTTTCTTTCTTTCCAGTCATACATACAACACCACAACATCTACTGTAATAGTACAGATTTGATTCAATTTGAGGACATTGAATATTTTGACTCATATTAATTCAGCGAGACAATCTTCTAATCAATACAGTTCAGAGGTGGTTTCCTTTAGCTTCTGTTTTATTCCAAGTTTAGCGGAAACACAGTGGTTTATCTGATAAAATAACCTGAGCGTATATGCTTACCTTTGCATGTATTTCTGGATGAGTCGTCTGTAAATGTTGCTTCAAGTTGGTGGTGTTTTTCCCAGCGATTTTTGCTCCACACGGTTTACAGACAGTCTTGTTGTCCTTGTTGTCATATGTGAAGTGTGACCAGATGTCAATTCTTCGTTTTCGTACTAGACCTAGCTCTGACATTTCTGTTGTTCATGAGACATGCCGTTGCCCTCGGACCGGGTGCACTGCAAATTGATATCTCATGCTGCTCTGGGCTTTCACAATATATCACCCTTAAAAAGGTACAGTACAAACATTAAGACGCATAATGTGAAGATGTAAAGTGCGGTGTGAAAGCGCTTTGAGTATGAAACATTCAGCAGTGAAAAGGTGGGGGGGTATAACTGAAATGAACAGGTATTAGTTCAATCTTGGTGTTAGCATGCTTGAAATGCATCACTGAAGTTGTCGTCCTGATATAATGCGGGACCTCATTCGTATGTGTGAAAAACTGATCTCTGACTGACGCTGTTTTTGTCCTGGTCATGTGTTGAACTTGCGGTGAGATCATTTCTTGCTCATGAACTGCACCGACAGTTTTTATAAATCAGTCTAAGACTCCATGAAGCAGACCTCACCTCTCTCTCTGTGGTTGAGCTCAGCCTCTCCTTGAGGGGTCATGAGACCAATTAGACACTAGATGGCGCTGTTGTTAAAGCAGCACACCCTGATGTTAAAGACCAGAAGGACTCTGACAACTTTTTACAGTTCGCTTCCAGAAATCTCTCAGAGAGAGAGAATTTAAACTCGGGCAGAGCATGTGAAGGCCTGTCTGCTTTATGAGGAGGGGTTCAGGTCAAAAAGTCTCTGAAAGTCTTTATAGAAGACCCTCACTTTATTAATCCTTAATAATACTTAGTGCAAAAAATATTTACTGAAAATGTAAGAACATGTTTTTTTTGTGTGTTCCAAAATTCATTTATTTGAGGTCAAAATGCTCCAGCAACACTTGTAGTAAGAAGATCAACTTTATTAACAACTAGTCTAAATTGTTAATAAAGTTGATCTTCTTACTACAAGTGTTGCTGGAGCATTTTGACCTCTTCTAAGCCTTTCACTCTTTATGCACCTTGTTAGTTGGTGAAGTTTGTGCCAGAAAATTTATTTATTTTAAAGATTTTGTGTTTAATAAAATGTTTTTGCAGTTTACCTTCAGGGCCACCATACTTTCTCTCAAGTCTTTCACTTATATTCTTCTCATTTTTTTTTACTAAGTGCTGCAACATGAAGATTTTTCTGTCCAACCTCCAACAATAGAAATGAAAGGAAGACGCCACCATGGCCCGAGAGTTAAACTTTTTATAACCAGGGGTTTAAAATGACACAATCTTTTATTTTAATGATTCATAGTTTCAAAAAGAACAGACGTTTTGCAAAACGAGAAAAAGGAAGAGTGACCGACAGACCCTGTATGTCCCTAAATCTAAGTCTGGCCCTGCCTTAGTCTCAATCCTTAAATGTCTTGGTCACGGAGCACTCTGGTCTCGGGTATGTCATGGTCTTGGTCTTAGTGCGGTCTTGATACAACACCAGCGCTGGGTGCCTCTGACTTCTTTTCTTCTTGCCGTGGTATCAGAACAGCTCTCAACATTTGTTTTAATTTGAACAGTTGTCATATCAGAGTTTAAATTTCTAGAATCACAGTCCTACCACACCATGGTCTTTGTTTCACCTGTTTTAAGGCACCTGACAGATAAAAACCTGACCTCACGACATCAAACACAAAACAAAGCCTGAGTTTCTAAATTTAAAAAAATCTGCAGATTCTTGAAACGAGATGCGTCAAAGTGACTGAATCCATCTCATCAACTCAGTATGTCCTTGTAGTAAAGTAAAGGTGGTTTCAAAAACAGCCTGAGCCTTCAACTCTGAAGCCCCAGAACGCAAAGGAAGAGCCTCGGCACCCTCTGCATTCAGAGTTAAGACTTCTGCCGACTTCAAATTCAATCCAACGATCCTGCAGTACTCTCCTTGACCACCTGAGGGCGCCAAAGACTGCTGCCTCCTTCAATACACAGGTCTAAAAACCTTTTCTCTTTAGAGGAACATTGTCTGAACACCGCTGCTCGTAGTGGTTGTTCCTGTGCTCATGTTTGACCTCTGTCTACTCTGATTCTTCTGCTTCTATTGCTTTAAATGTAAAGTGTGTCATAAATAAAATGTAGTATTATTATCAAATCCCCTGTAGTGACATTTACCGATAAGAAACTGATTTTAGATCACAGATGATTTGATTCTCTGCTTTTAGGACAAACAATCTCACCTCTGGTTTTGCTTAAAAATAAATATGTTTGTACAAAGTTTAAGCTGCTCATGAATCAGACTGAAATTAATACTGATGCTTCGTTATGACCTTTGAAATCAATAAAAACCCTCCACCATGAGATTTATCTTTTTCTCTAACTGATTTCGAGACCACTTTTTGAAGGTCTCAGTCTCGGTCTCAGACTGTCTGGACTCCGTATTTTAAGACCACCACTGATACTTATAAATGTGATTAGAAGGAAAACGCCTCTTTCTGAAAGAACAAATAACTTCAATTAATTTGTAGTTTGATTTTTATCCCCAGGTTACAGCCGCTACGTTCTTACAGTCTGAATGATTAACACTCCCCCTGCACACAAGATGATGATTTTTCAGTGATATTTATGGTCTCGGGTATGTCCTGGTCTCAGTTAGTATGCTATTGACTACAACACTATCTTGTAGCAAGGTCAACAAGTAGTCTTTGTCTTTGACGTTACACGGTCTTTCCTCAACAGTCATAGGGCAAGGTCTCACTGGCCATGTGTACCGTGCTATACTCAAGCACGATTGGCCCCCCCGCTGCGCCATTCCCACGCTGGCCGGCACGGCCCGCGGTCATACTGGCCAGGACTAACCGTGCCTAAAAGCATGATTACCTCTTGTACATAACTTCGTAATACAACACATGCACGCTGATGTGCAGTCGAGTCCGCGTCTGCACATCAGAGAAAAACACAGAGAGCATGACAGCTACTGTACTGACTTTGCGGCCATTTTAATCAGACACAGCAATAAATAAATAAAATAAATAAAATAGACGCGCAGACGCCCGCACATCGGAGAACAACACAGAGAACATGACAGCTACTTTGTGTCTTATATTGTCAGATACAGCCATGAAACTCTGGATTTCTCAATAATGAAGGCTGTCAGCGTTGTGTACCTGCGTGCTTGTGCATGAAGTGTACCATGCTGAAGCACACCTCTCCGAAGTGTGCCAAAGCCAAGGAAGTGTACCGTGCTTAAGCACGATACAGAGCGGTCACACTGGTCAAACGAACTGGACTTTAGCGTTGAAGCGTGCTTGGGCACGGTACAGATGGCCAGTGAGACAGCGCCCATAGTCTCTCTTTATTACCCTGTCACATTTTACGAGTTAAAACTGAAGCGTAATAAGACATGACAACAACGTAAAGGCTCCCACCCTGAGCGGGATCTCACTTCAACATGGCCATCTTGGAAATATGGACTTTATTGGTTTAATTTTTATTTATTTTTTCTTTTGGTCCAGTAGATGTCGCGCTTGAGCTCCAGCATGAAACCAAAACAAACTGCTGTTTGGCCACACCTCCTCCATACTGAAGCCTCCGCCCTCCTGCAGAGACACAAGTGTCCTTGGTGTTATCACCTGTGTGCTGCATTGTTGTGTTAGCATGCTAATGTTAGTGTTCTTTAGTTAGCTCGTAGCTTCACATTTCATATAAATTGACACAGAATGAGCGTGATCTAAAAACTCTTACTAACATCCAAATAATCAGTGATGTTCTTCTCTCTAGTCCTTGACTAAAACAGTTTTATACACAAGGGGAGGAGCCGGCCGTCCCGTCCATGTAAACACGGCTCTGACAACAACACAGCCAGCGGGACTCGAGCTTCTCACTCATTGTAGACAGTCATGACTCAGAGACACATTTACAAAGTATACACTGGATTTATGATATATTTGATATATATATGAAACATGTCGCACATTCTTCCTTTAAAGAAAGACGCACATGCACTTTACTAAAACAGGTGACTTTGTCCACAGGGGGGTGCCAAATTCACCTCAAACTAAAAGTTCCTCACAGGAGCTTTAAGAATAAAACAAACTTACAGTTGTTGTGTAAGAGGTTTAGAGGCACAAGCATGCCCACACATTAACACGCCTGGTCCCCCCCCCCCCCCCCCCTTGTTTTTCCTCCGTCACCCCTGCTCCCTAATTGATTCTCATTTTAATTATGTCGACCCAGACTCCGTCTCTCTTCTTTCTCTGACAACAAAAACCCGTGCAGGCCGGCAGTCTGCCTCTCACACTGAGAGGATGACAACACCGTCCAGGATCCACTTTGATGTCACTCCCCCGCAAAGGAAAGGTCAAAATAATAAATGTAGGCCCAATTGATGGGTCGGCGGGGGGTTTCGAAGCTGATTTTTGCACGAGTGCTCCCTTAAAGGAATAATGAATTCATACAGTCAGGCTCAGCCAAAGAGGAACACATCAGGGGGCCTCTTCCCATGAAAAGGTTGATCTAAATGTGCAGACGAGCCTGGCTCCTTCCTCGTCCCGCTCGTTCTCCAACACATCACCCTCAGTCTCTCTCTCTCTCACACACACACACAGACAGACAGACAGACACACACACACACACACACACACACACACACACACACACATACACACACACACACACACACACACCCAAACACACACGCAAACACACACATACACACACACCATCTCCTCAGCCTCACCGTGGATCTGACATCTTTGATTTAAGAGTCGACTGATAAGAAATAAAAGTCTGAAGAAGTCTTTAAAGAGTTGTCGAGCTCTCATGATATCTGCGCCTGTGAACTTCAACGCCACGCCTTCAGAGCTTCATGACCCTCTGACCATCGTTACAAACTTGAGTGTCGAGGAGAATTTTGTTTTATATTTTTGTAAAAAATACTCGTTAAACTAAAAAAACAAAAATAAACATGTCAAGACATTTTAAATTGCAGGGTGCCGGTTCAGCTCCTCTGACTTTCCTGTGTGTTTAAGCTCTCCTGGTTAAAAATATAAAATGATAGAAAAATCAAATCTAACGGTGTCTTTGTTTCATGTTGCATGTTTCACTCTTCATGAACAATAAAAAAAGACACCTGCACCCCGAGGAGCTCCCGTTCAAAGGAGTCATTGACGAGAGACGTTTCTTCCTCAGACTTTGTCCTTGATCTGAGGATTCAGTTTTGCTTCTTCCTTTATGATTTACACTTCAGACCGTGATAAAAACAGATCAACCTTGACCTTTGACCTACAAATAAAAATCAGCATCAGAAGAGTCGAAGAAGACAAAGAGCGTACATGTTGTTTAAATCAATCGTTCTCAACGGGTCGAGCCTCAGGACCCACCACCAACTCCCTCATGGAAAAACCACAACTTGAATTCCAGATATTTTTTAACCAATCAGATTCGTTCTATGAGAGATTGATCCGTTTGGACCTCAGACGGAACAAAAACAAACATCTTTTAAAAAGCGCTTCATCGACTTGTTGACAATCTATTTTTTCCAGGAACACATTCGCGACCTGCTGAAAACGGCTACGCGACCAACTTTTGGGTCCCAACCCACCAGTTGAGAAACCCTGATTTAAATAATTAAATGTGGTTATTTTTTTGTTTTAAATTGTTGTCAAAGCGTCGGCCTGTACAAAGACCGGGCAGCTAAAGTAACTGTTTTTTATTTTTACATTTTCTTTCTTAAATCAGCGATTATTGAAAAACAATCGTCATCTTTTAGTTTCAGAAACACAAATATGTGCATCATTTAATAAAGCTGTTTTTATATTTTCAACTATTACAGATATTTTAATCCATTTAGTGAAAGAAGACAAAGAAATGTCATTTTAACCGGCCGTGTCTAAAATAAGAGAAGACGGCAAATGATTCACATTTCTGCTTTTTTATCTGACAATGATTCTCAAGATTCTTTTTTTCGTTTTAAATTCTTTCTTTCATTCTTTCAATTCACAAGGCAAAGCTCAGCTGCTGAGTTTGACTCAGTCTCTGAGGAAACCTGACGTGAAATAGTAAAGATTTAAATGATTTATTATAAACATGTGAAAGAGACGCAAAAAGGCTTTTCATCTTCTACACAAAAAAATAATAATCAAGAACCGGAAAGGTCGGAGATGAGAAATCAAAAAGAAGAGGAGGGAGATTTATTTTATTTCATTTATCAAAAAAGTCGAAATGTCAGAAAAAAATAATTTCTACTGTCTTCTCCTTTTATTCCTCAGAGTGCATTTTCCTCTTTTGTATTTCTCATGTCTGAGCCTCTTAAGTGGAATTTATTGCTCTTTGTGATTGGACTGAATTTTTTTTTCGTAGAAGATGAAATGTTTTAGTGTTTTGTATTTTAACCTTTCTGCATTATGGAAATACAATCTTCCTCTTATGAAATGTTTTTGCAGAAAGTGAAATGATTTAACATATTTCAAATTTCTTCTCTGCCTTTTGACTTTTTTTTGGCAGAATGGAATAAAAAATTCTCCCTCCTCTTCTTATTTATTTCTCATGTTTGACCCTGCTCCTCCTACGTAGACGATAGCTGCTTGTTTGTGATTGGACTGAAATATTTTACGCTGAAATTGAAATGTTTTTTGCATTCAGTGAACTCTTTTGATGTTTTGTATTTCAACGTTTCTCTGAAAATTTCTCCTTTTTCTTGAAGTGCAGAATATATTTTTTTCAACATATTTTTGTCATTATGCACTTTGAGAAAGAATCAGAAATTTCAAGAAAAAAGTCGAAATTTCACCAAATCGTGTTTAATTTTATTCTCGACTTTTTGACTTTTTTTTATTTCTCACATCTTACCCTGATCCTTCTCTTTGTTCTACACTGCTTGCTTGTTGTTGGACTGAAATATGTTGACCCAAAGTGAAATGTTTTTTGCAGAATGTGAAACAGTTTATCTTTAACACAAGATGAAATGTTTCAGTGTTTCGTATTTAAACTTTTTTCTCGACATTACGACTTTTTTTTTTTTTTTGCATAATAATCTTCCTCCTCGAAGTGCATAATTAAATATTTCTCACGGTTATCCCTTATCCTCTTCAGACTGTTTGTGATTGGACTGGAATATTTGTATTAGGTGAAATGTATTTTGCACAAAGTGAAATATTTGGAGTTTTGTATTTCAACATTTTTTCCAACATTTCGACACTTTTTCTCAAAGTGCATAAAAAATAAAATCTCCCTCCTCCTCTCATTAATTTCTCTTTTTTTGTGCAGAAGGTGAGAGCGCCAATCTTAAACAAAGGGTGAAATATTAATAGTATTAAAAATATTGCTGTGACCTTCAGGGCCTCCGTAGACCTGATCCACGCTGATATTAAACAGCTGTTTGTGTAAACATGTTCACTGAGTGTCGCCGCAGCAATGATGACAAACACTCAACAGACCGAGATGTGATTCTTAATTTCCCACGGACAAAACGCAATTTCCTCACCAGCCACAACCCCCCCCCCCCTTTCCCGTTCATCCTCACTGAACTGCCTGCTTCCTCCGGAGGGCTGAATTACATGCGCAGTCCTGCCGTGAATCACTCATCACCACGGCAACCGGCGTTCACACCGACAGTGCGGTCCTGTACCGAGCACGGACGACCGGAGGAGAGCACAGAGAACACGGTGAGTTTTAATCCTCTTTGAATCACCACATTTAATATCAAACTCAGAGGGTTCATCATCTTTGAGTGAGAATGATGCGTTTGCGGGTAATGGGAGCCTATAACGCTGCGGTATATCCCGGTGCAGGGACTTCTCCGTGTGACGTGATATAGCCTATGTTCAGATATTAGTTCAGCTGATTTAGAAATGTGCTTTAGTTAATGTATGAAGTAAAATCTATTTGTGTGGATGTTTTATTAGACTGCGTGTGCGTATGTGACGGGCTGAGTTTAATCTAGGCTAACACCACGTTACATAAAAGGCAACAAAAAGGCTTTAAATGATGCGTTCAGACTCTTTGAGTCCGCGTTTTGTACAAACAAAGCTTCCCCTATGAAGATGTACAGTGTTAGGAACACACATGTAGCCTATGGACAATGGAGTACATCTTGTAGTCCGACATTTAAGGTCTTTAATTGCACATATATTTCTTGTTTTTTTTCTCTTTTATGTGCAGCCGGATTCCTGACTACCACAGCCTGTATGTAGCCTGTAAATGGTCACAGCAGTCTTCAATGCAGCAAGTTCAGATAGGCTTATGCATGAGCAGTGAAGACTGGAGAAGTTGAGAGGCTCAGGCATTCACAGCTCACTCTCATTCAAAGCACAGTATTTCTTCTCTTCACCCTCAGAAATCTGCATCTCCAGTTTAGCTGAAAAAAATCTGTGTCTAAATGTGACTATGAGTTCAATTCTTAACTCCTGCCATGATGCATCTCGCAGCTCTCCTCTGCAGGGTGCATGTGTTTGAGTGTGCGACAACCTGCTCGTTGGTTAATCACAGATTAAAGATGATTCAGTGTTCCCACTCTCCACTCACACACTGCGGGGAGGAAAACATGGTGGTCAGCACAGACGACCACTTCAGCATGCAGACTGAAGATCCTCTTACTGCACAGAAAGCCAAACCGTATCTGCACAGAATAAGAAAACACATGAACCGGTTCTGAATCAGAGCAGACATCTTACTCTTTTTAAAACATTTACGAGGTGATTATTTCTTATTTCTTCTTCAATAATAATCACTACTCATCCGTCTGTGTCAGATTCACTCGCTCCTTTAAAGTCTGAAGTCAGATTTTTAAAATGTAAGGTCTTTAAAAGTTTTCATTGGTGAGGTCTTAAATGTTAGATTGCATCTTGACTGAGATGTTAGAGCGCGCGCCCCATGTATGGAGGCTGTAGTCCTCCAAGCGGGCGGCCCGGGTTCGAGTCCAGCCTGTGGCTCCTTTCTCACATGTCATTCCCCACTCTCTCTCTCCCTGATTTCTGACTCTATCCACTGTCCAACATTACTGAAGAAGCTTTCCTCTTTGTACCCTCTTCTTCAGACGATCCTCTTTAACACAGGACAGCTCTAATGGCCTTCGTTACTGATCCAGTATCTCTCTCCCAAAGATACATTTCCTGTACATCAGGATCACACGCCGCAGCCCCGGCCTCCTGCTGTGTGTACCTTCATTGTGAGTCACTGGCGTCAGCGGGTCCCGTGGGGTCCTTGGCTGAGGAAAGGTGTTGTGTTGCACTGTGAGAATGTGATCCTCACTCCTTCCCTCCGCATATTACACGATCACGTCATTGATCGAGGACAGAAAATAGAGAGAGGTGTTTCGGCGCCACATTAAATTAACACTTCTATTTGAGCGTCAGAGATAAGAGTTACTGAGGTAAGATGTGATGTAAAAAGAACGACGCAGAAGTAGCGGACGAAGTAACAGAGTCCTCTATATGAATCTATGATGAGAATATTTGTCTTTCTATCAATGCTACGTGTAGTTGAACAGAATCTCAATGTGAAGAACATACTGGAGAACAGGAAACATAATGCAGCAGGTTCATTAGAGCACAGAGATGGTAGAGGTGGTGTGCAGACAGTCTGTAGTCGTGCAGTGATCACAGGGAATAAACGTCACCACCCCCTCCCACTCGCTCCAGGTGAATTCTCTTGATTATATCCTGCTGCGTTCTCACATCAGCTCACTCTGACTTTCTGCAGAATAAATACGAGGAGGCTGGAGGAGAAACTCCGGGTGAAGAGAGAAACATTCAGATGTTTGCGTTCACACACGATGCTTGGAACACTCAGCGCACTCAGCATGGAAATATCAGGAGTTTTCAGGAGTTTTGTGCAAGTGTGAAAGCACTAAAAAAGAGATAAAAGCAGTTGGATATTTAAAAGCTATAAAATAAATCAATACAGGACATGCACACACTCAAAGTATCTGACTATTTCATACATTTAGAGTGTATCATTTTATTAGCAAGCTAATATGAATGAACTTCCAAACTCCATTCGATCTGCAGAGTCCCTCTGCACCTTTAAGAAAAAGCTAAAGACCCAGCTCTTTCATGAATACCTACTAACTTAATGATGATGGTTTCGATATCATTGATGATGATGATGGTTGTGACGATTGTTTTTGTTTGATAACAATGACTTATAAGATTGTTTCTATACTGATTAGAGCTCTCAAAAACTGCCGTCAATGTTGTACTTTGCCTCTGGGCACTTCCTGTCAGCACCTGTGTGTCCAATCAGACTCAAAGCTGATCGTTTGCTCTTACTGACATTGTTTCCTCTTTTCTAGATCCTTGCTTGTGTTGGATAAAAGCGTCTGCTAAGTGAATTGTAGAATTGTAATAAATTGAAACTTATAGCAGAGCTATTAGCATGGCTGTGCACTCTTACTGAGGCTGTTGATTTCTGAGCTAATGCTAACATCGACATGCTAGCAGGTTTCTGCTGGAATACTGGGTGCTTAAGGCTAAAAAAGTATACAAATACAAACATAGAAATACAAACGTGATTTGATAAAATTCACCAGACTCTTATATAATTCATCCTGAAGCGGACATCAATGTCTACACCAGATGTCATGCCAATGCTTCCTTGTGGAGGCATTTTACCGCTAAACACCGGTGTTCAACTACGGATGGCACAACAACAAAACTTCCAGTGTTTAAGACAAGTCATTACAAACAACCCTCAGTGCAGCACGTCTTTATGAAGATGTTTCCAGCGGTATTTCTGGTTGAGATTATTCAGTCCGGGGTCCAGAATAAAAAAAAAAAACGTTGCATCTCAAACCTTCTTACTGCGTCAGAAACACTTTGATTTACTCAGCTGAGGTTTCTATAACTCCTCATCACACGCTCATCTTCTTCTGTTAGGATCCTTGATTTGAGCTGCAAAAGTACGGCGGTCACGTTTGGTTCCCCAGCACGCAGTGTGAGTCAGTCTGACCCTCAGCTGTCCGTCCCTGCTCTGCAGATCTGTTCAGACACTTTCAGGCAGCAATGGTGAAGCTGGGCAGCAATCTGTCGGACAAGCTGGAGAAACAGCCGTCGGCGGACGATGGCTTTGACAATGTTCCTCTCATCACACCCTTGGAGGTCAACCATCTCCAACAGTCGTTCGCAGACAAGGTAAGAACAGCCTGTTAGGGTTGTCGAGATACCACTGTTTTAAACTTTGATTCCATACTTGTAGGTTTCAAATTAAATCCAGAACTGTTTCAATACCACAGCATCAAGTTGAGAAGTCATAGGTGCCCAATAGTGGGTAATTTCTTGTTTTTCATGCATGCAAATTAGTTGTTTTTTGGTTAAAAAAAATTGACGCAATTCGTGGAGGTTTTTTGGGGTTTTTTTTGGGGGGGGGGTATTGAGTGACGGATGTATACAGGGCTTAAAGTACGGATCTCCAGAATGAGGCTATGAGTGGAAAAATTATATATAATAAAAATAAATACACGTTGGAATTTGTTGTGGGTTTTGGCATCACTCGAGCTGTGGGATCTAGTGATGCAGCACGTTATGCTAGGCGCTCCGTCTACGTATATTTTTCGCCCATATGATCTGCATTTAAGACGATTCCTCTTAAACAGACCATTCCTGGTTTTTAATTTCCAAAACTTAAAGTCAAACTCCTGCACGCTGTTTAATTGTTTCAGTACAAAAACATTTCCAAAGTATCTTTGCAATTTAAAAAATGTCACTATCTCTGCTCTGTTTGCAAGATACATAAATGTAACTTCTGCATCTTAATGAAACGCCAAAAAGACCCAAGAAGTTTCTTGTTCTAAATCCACTCTGATCCTGTATTTCACCATGTCTATAAACCCCTCTATTTCAGCCCTGCTCAGAACAGGCTGTTTCTGTGTCTGTTCCTTTAAATGTAAATGAGCTGTGTCTGACCACGCCCCTCTCTGGAAGGGCTCGAGTGTCTTGGGCTTTCTGGCTCCATGTCCTATTGTTTACGGTGAGAAGGCAGACTCAGAGGGCAGAACAAACACCTAGCTGTGGGAGTGTCACCCACCTGGGGGAGGGGTTACTGCCCTTTGTGATGTCACGAAGGGAAAATCTCCAAACAGCCTGTTTGAGCACACATTTTCTGAAAAGTGGAGCAGACAGTAGATGGAGAAGATGGACTTTTCTCATCATTGAGGGGTTTGTAGACGGACTAGAGACACATATTAGTGTTAGAGAAACATGGTGAGGTGGTTTTTACATATGTGACCTTTAAAGCTCTGTACTTTTTTTTGAATCCATCAATCACTATCAGGACAGATGCATTGTTTTTAAAACCCACGTTGTGGAAATGTTTTCAACATTTTTGAAAACCTAACAGCTCATAGAGCGTCTGTTTGACTGTTTGCTCATTCTCTAAATGTTTGTGTTTCTTAGACGCAGCCGACCACAGCAAACTGTGCATAACAGCATTACAGAAAGAGTAAACAGATCGCACTAGTGTTGGCGCGCAGACCCTCCAAACACTGAGCCTAATGTGTTTACCGCCCTTACCTGCTGTGCCAGGTTAAAACCTTGGCATCCGCCCACATGATGCAGGCCCCTCTTTTAATTCATAATGCAAGTCGAAAGCCCACGCATGGATATCAAGGTTGGAGGATTCGCTTTGCTGCACAGGATGTTCCACAGGCTAATTAGATGCTGCTGAACAAAATCCACTTTGCTTCTCCCAAACGTCCTTTCAGTCGACGATTAAATCGGCTGCTTTTAGCAAATGATGCTCAATTATTTTTAGACATGCAAAACAGTTTTTGTCAGCCGATTCTGGATTCATTAACTCATTCTGAACACTGTGGGAAATACACAATGTCAAATAAATAATAGCTATTTAGGGTGATAATAACAGTGCCTTGTCTCTGCTGCAGGTCATTGTGAAGACGTCAACACATTATCAGCTGCAGCAGCAGAAGAAGAAGAAGCTGTATGTGCCGAGCATCAAGAGGCTGAATATCAACTTCTACAGCGATGTTTCAGATAAAGCAAAGGTGCAACAGCAACATTATTTATTTCTGCTACTTTGTCACACTGCAGAGTGCCATTATGTTCCACATTAATGTGAGTGATGTCACATGAGGCTTCCCTACAATCATGTCTGCATCATTTTGAACTGTAGAGGAAAAGGGGGACGACCGGGTTAAGGTCAAAGTAGAAAATGTGATTCAAATTCAAATAATTAATTTTATCCGTTAGGAACTTCATTTGTGTAAAAGAGCATCAGTGCGCATACAGCTAGACACAAAAACAACATCAGAAACACACACAAGTGGCTCTATTAAAAGCATGATAAATAGGTCATAAATAATTCTTATAAGCGGTTAAAAGTGTGGTGTTAAAAATAAAAAAAATGATGCACACAAAAAGACGGGAATTATATGTCTGTTAATGATGTGTGTGTGTGTGTGTGTGTGTGTGTGTGTGTGTGTGTGTGTGTGTCAGATCACAGGTCTGATCCTCATCACTTTGGCCTTCCTGACCAGCCTGCTCCTCCTCCTCATGTACAAAGCCATGTGGTACGACCAACTCACCTGCCCAGAGGGTTTCATCCTGAAGGTAGATATGTACTGCAGTATTTATGCACACACACAGACACACGCACGCACGCACGCACGCACGCACGCACGCACGCACACACACACACACACACACACACACACACACAAACACACTCTTCAGAGGTATTTTTCATAGGAAACTTTACTGACAATCGTTAATGCTTCGTCCTGATTTAACACGTTCAGTCAGAGCTCATAAATTGTGATCTGTGGTCGTGCGTCATAAACGCTTCACTCATAGAGCGTGAGATGTCGCTCCACCTCGACATGTTAAAAGCTGACAGTGTACGCCAAGCTAATTTATGATACAAGTAAAAATCAAACGATATCGACAGCGGATTTGGTACAGTCAACACTTCACTTACAACAACCACACCAAGAGAGATATGATAATATGCACGCCGGAGGTCGAAAGGATGAGTGAGGTAGGATGATGGGAAGATTGTGAGGGGCAAGAGATGAAGGGATGAAGGATGATGGACATGTGTTAGCTGATGCTCGTATGAAATGAGCAAACCAGAGGGGTCCAGACTCAACTCAACTCAACTTTATTTATATAGCTCCTTGTACACAACACAGTTGATCTAAAGTGTTGAACATTGCAGAAAACAAAGCATTAGAAAGTAACAGACAAGAACAACAACAATAAAAACTAAAATAAAAGAACAAGTGACATTTAATCCCAGTGTAACACAAGACTAACAGAGCTATAGGTTTTTGTGCTTGGAGGGTTACTGAACATTAAAGGCAATTGAGCATAAATATGTCTTAAGGCAAGTTTTAAAAACACCAATAGTGGGGGAGAGATGGACGTGTGGGGGCAAAGAGTTCTACAGTTTTGGTCCTGCAATAGAAAAAAACCCGGTGTGAAATCAGCGTCAGAGGAATAGGAGTGAGTAAGGCGTTTGAGGCGTGGTCCTTGTTCCCCTACCAGGTTTTAAAAACTATATAAAACTACAAGTCCTGGGCACTAAATATTTGGTGACGTCCTGTTTTTAACTACCAAAATATGCAGAAAACTCCTGCTCACTCTGTGCTGTCTCTTCAGTAGAGTTGATGTTCTCATAACTCAAGTCGCTGCTATGCTTTCCATCCACAGAGCACTTTGGTGGATGCAACAGTGGGATTTGTAGTTTTTGTTGCACAGATACAGTACGTTGGCAACATCGTATTTGTGCGATATAGACAGTACTCTCTCTCTCTCTCTTTTTCTCTCGTTTTTAGAGCTGTGCTTCATTTTAATCCTATCCATAATTAGAAAAGTAGAGATTGCATCATTTTAAAACACATGGTAGCAGAAAGTATAACATCTAAACATGGAGAAGAAAAAGATCTAAATATCTCATCCATCACTGCTTGCTGTTCTGCAGAGATCAGCTCGTATCAGAATCTCGTCGTCTGATATCACTGACCTCTAATTGCATTTTCCCCGGCCAATAGTAGTCAGTGTGACACCCACTAAAAGGCTACTTACTGAAAGTCTTCACTGTAGCTGATGTGTCGTTTCTCGGCACGCCCTCACATCAGTCACTTCAGAAGGATTCTCTTAAAAAAAACTAGCGCAGGAAACACAAACTCATTATCTCCCAACAACACCTTGGAGGCATGGTGTAGCGGGCCGGCGCTGCCCCGCATGTTAGTTTAAGAAGAAAATGAGAGGGCGGGGGAGGCGGACCCTTCTCTCTGGTCGGCCAGGAATTGGGTCGCCCGCCTGTGAATCGTAGGGGTCTTTAATTAGAGCTGAGCGTGACTAAACTGTGATTAAAGGCTTAACAGTGAGGGGGGAAGGGGGGGAGGGAAACCTTCCGGCAAAGGCTTTTGAAGTTTTTTGCCTGTTACAGTTGGTTTCAGCATTTTCCTGCTAATGCAATGTTGGAGACCTAAAACATGAGGATGTAAGAGCCAGGATGAATACAGGCCGAGTCGCTGCTTCAGAGGTTTGACTCCCCGCTGTGACGGAAGGTCAGGTAGAGGATCCTCTGATGCAGGCCCGATTCTACAAGGGTTGCAGAAGCATTCATTGCTTTTAAAATGTTTTAATTTTTTTTAAATTCTGCACCCTCAATTAAAAAACAATTGTTCTTTTTTTTTTACTATAAGAAATCAAGACTTGACTTACAGGTCAGGACAGGTGCATGTGACCTGTCATTGCTGTTGCCGGTCACTGTAGCTGCTGCACCCCTCTTTCATGTCAGATGCAACCCTCAGTCATTTTGTTCTATAACCGGGGCCTTCTCTGACGCTGGTGAGGTGAGCAGCACAGTTTTTCAAAAGTGACCATTCACAGGATGGATGCTCAGGTTGTTTGTTCACTGCTTCACTGAGTTTAAGTTGATGCAAAAGTTTTTTTTTTAATGTTTCTGGATAATCCTGAACTTTTAGAGGGCCTTCAAATTTGGTGTACGGACCAGGACTGGGACAAAATATAGATACAGGGGGCACCGGTAGCCTAGTGGTTAGATTGTATGCCCCATGTACAGAGACTGGGGTCCATGAAGGCGGGTGGCCCAGGTCCTCCTCCTCCTTTCCCGCATGTCGTTCCCCACTCTCTCTCTTACTCCATCCTTACCTTTAAATAAAAACAGGTGAAAGGACGAAAAGATTCCTTTTTTGTAGAGTTTTGTCATTGTGAACTTTGAACCCTTATGTACTGAAGAAGACCTGGGCTGTGTCCGAAATCACTCACTCATTCCCTTCTCCCTATTCACTATATGGTGAGTTTAATGCAGTGGACTATATAGTGCTCTCAGCAAAATTAAAAAACCTTTCGGACACTACTCGCTCACTCACCGGCCGCTGACAGTGACGTCATTGTTGTCGCGCAACTGAAATGCACAGCTTAACAACGGTCGAGGATCAATAACAACGGTAAATAACAGCATGAATTTCAGTGATAACTCACATTATACTGAGTGTATTTTCACGAAACGTTTACAAATAATAAATACTTGTAAAATATTGAATTTTACAAAATGAGACATGTTTTCAGACCAAAACTAAATTATTTAAGATCACAGACTCTGGTTTCTTGTCTGCCATCATCATGAGGACAAACTAACATCACAAAAGTTGACGATCTTTTAATCTTTATTAAAACTGATCATAGATTTCAGTAAAATGCTCTGAATATGAACTTTACTGAGTTTCTGTGTTCATGCTGCTCGGCTCCTCTCGTCCGTTTGAGAGCAGCCGAGTCAAACGCCACTCTCCGCTCGTAAAAATCTTTTGAACCGCAATGCATGATGGTATATATTGCTCGCATAGTGACCATCGCTTATACACTACTTTTCAAAATGCATTGTGGGATACATTGAGTGGACTATATAGGGTATGGCCATGCTCACTCAGAATTCAGACAGCACTACAAAATGGCATGTCCACTTTATAGTGGATAGGGAGTGATTTCGGACACAGCCCTGGTGTTTTTGTTTTATTTTTCCCGATGAGGAGAGAGTGATTGCAGCCCCCAGGGTCCTTTATTCAACCGCTCCGTCGAGCTTCTAGTTGAAAGTCTTTCATCTTTTCAAAATATACGATTACCCCTCTACCTGCACCTACATCCTCCTCTCGCTATGTCTGATCGGAGTCATGATAGCGAGAAAATCGCAGCACCCACTGTCTTTTTTCTGATCCTTTTTTCGTGCGGCCACTCAGAACACTGCAAGTTGAAAATCTGTCAACTTTACAGAAAGGCGCTGGTCACATCACCGGCGGTCTTTTGAAAATGTATGATATTCCACATTTTGTCTCCTACAGATCGTGCCCTGAACCTACATCCTCCTCACTCTGTTTCCAGACAAATTAGGAGGGCGAGCATCCTCCGTTTGATGCTCATGACGGAAAAAAATAGGTCTCAAATATAAAACATGCAGTAAAAAGCAGCAGCGTCATGTCGGTCATACGACGGCTGTTGTCAGAGGACAAGTGCTTGACCCAGTCGCTCCTGAACGCACAGCGCATGCTTTGCTGCAGAAAGGTGGACACCGCAGCATTAATAGAGGTTCTTTGGAAACTATGATTATTACTGTGCATCATCATCAGCTCGCACATGACCTCATCTCTTCCTTCTGCAGAGCTGCAATTTAGTTACACAAACTGAGTCAGATTTTCCAACGCAGTGTCTGACTTCACAATAACTGAACTCATTAAGCGCCCGGATTGTTCTTACAAACTCATAAAACAGACTGGATCCTGTTTTTCCGTTATTATCTTCAGAAATATGTAAAAGGATCATTAGAAAGACAAATAAACAGTCTGTGGTGACTCACAGGTGAGATGTGTTTCCTGTGCGTGTCATGAAAAGTTCCTGCATTGCTTCAAAGTTATTTTGTTCTTTGTGTGTCGTCACAGCAGAAGCACTGCACGCCGGCCGCTCTGGAGATGTACTACACTGAGCAGCAGCAGGAGCAGCAGGAGCCGGGCATCATCCACGGTGGCCCCAACACCGGGCTGTACGCCGCCCTCAGTCACCTCAACCAGATGAAGAGGGCGGGGCCTGAGCTGCCTCCGCCGTGGTTACCTGTCATCAGCGCTCTGAAGGAGGCCGAGGCGGGCAAACAAGGCAGCGAGGCAGTGAAGAGAGCGCTGCAGGGAGAGGAGTGAAGGGCGGATGGATGTGCGGGTTTTAGAGTAGGGGACGTGTGTGTGTGTGTGTGTGTGTGGTAAATCGTTGTGGTTGGAGGCAGGAATGTTATTAAAGTGTTGGTGAATGTGCCTGACTTTTACAGTGTTGATGAGACTAAACTCTGCCACCTTTACCACGTGTGTGTGTGTGTGTGTGTGTGTGTGTGTGTGTGTGTGTGTGTGTGTGTGTGTGTGTGTGTGTGTGTGTGTGTGTGTGTGTGTGTGTGTGTGTGTGTGTGTGTGTGTGTAAATACTGCAGCCTGTTTAAGCCTTCATACGTCTGAGCGCCTGTACTGTTGTTTTGTCTTCAACAATGTCTGTAAAGTCGGAGGTGAGAGAATGAAGATTTCTCTTCATCACGCTGTCTCGATATCTCCACGTCTATTCAACAGCCTCATGGGATTGTATTAAAATGAACGTGCTCATTAAGATGAGGAAATATGACTGAACATTTGGAGGTGACTCCACATTTTACAATCTCCAATCTGCTCATTTGGGTTATGTGAAGTGTTCTTAGGGTCAGAGGAAAGAGTCTCGCTCTTCGACTCCACACAGTGTTAGCCACACGACCCGAAGCATGTCGGCTCTCATGGGAAGGCTTTGGAAACAGTTGAGCAGTCTAAACCAGTGATTTTTAACCATGGCCAGTGAGCACCACCTAGAGGGCCGAAAAAAAAAATTCAGTTTTGGACCTATGGGCTGCGAGGGTGAGTGGGCCGCACCTATGGGACTGCATAGGTTATCAATTGACCAGACAGATATTACTGTTATCCATGAGATGTTCAGTTACAATACCTCTTCCCACCACTTGGTGTCGGTAATCCGTCAGTCAGTTGTGTAACAAGTTCCAATAAGCAGAAGAAGACACTCAGCCAGCTGCTAGCTTGTAGTGAAAGTTCTAGAGAAGTATTTGAAACGGAAAAATTAAGACGAAAGTGGTGCCCAACGCCCCCAAAAGGCGTTTTTGCACAAGTATAATCCTGACTTCATTAAGTATGGCTTTGTGAATGGAGGTAACATAATTTAATTGATCTAATTTCCTAATTTTCTCATCAGTTTTTTTTGAGAGTCCCTCCTTTTTTGCTGTAGTAAATCTAATTATTAGTTATTTTTGTGTTAATAAGCTTGATCTGTTCCATGAATTGTTAGCCTGTTCAGCGTTTTGTTGTATGTGCAGGTTTACATACACATGATAAATGAAATCTTTGTGATGATCACATTGTATCATGTCATTTATTTCACAAGGTTTTACCCTGTTAAACTGTTAGTGGTGATTTATTTATTGAATACAAATCAAACCAAGAGTGAGATCAATTAAATCAATACAGTGTTAATATTTGAATGGGCCCCGAGGTCAAAAAGGTTAAGAACCTTGGTCTAAACTATCTCTGTAAATGTGATTTTCATTGTTATTATTATGGGTAGCATTAATGGAGTCTATTTTAGGGAGTCTTTCATACCTGGATCGTTTGGAGAAGTAGTTCAGAAACCAAGGGGGGCAGTTCCCCCTTCGGCCCGGTTTGTTTGGACAGATGTGAAGACAAGTGTTGTAGTACTCAAAATCGTCTCGAGACCACTTTTTGAAGGTCTCGGTCTCGGAATCGAAAGCATTTTTACTCGGTCTTGTCTCGGTCTCAGACTGGGCGGACTCCAGATTTAAAATCAAGACCAGTCAAGACAACCGCCGAGAGGCCATTTTTCCTCGTCATTACTGTGATTAGAAGTAAAAACACCTCTTTCTCAAAGAACAAAAAACTTCAATTTACTTATAGTTTGATTTTTTTTCTTTGTTTTAAGATTTATTGTTGGGCTTTTTTCAGTGGATAGAGATGGAAATCAGGAAGAGAGCGAGTGGGGTCCGACATGCAGGAAATGAGCCACAGGTTGGACTCGAACCTGGGCGGACCGTAGCCTCCATATATGGGGCATGCGCACTAACCAATGTGCCACCAGTGCCCCTAGTTTGATTTTTATCCCCCGGTTACGGCCGCAACCTTCCCTGTGTTACAGTCTAAGTGAGTGACACGCCCCACAAATATCTCGCCCTGCCTTGGTCTTGGTCTAGACTTGGTCTCGATCCCTAAAAGTCTTGGTCTTGACTTGATCTCGCCCTGCCTTGGTCCTGACTCGGTCTCAATCCCTAAAAGTATTGGTGAGGCGTTTTTAGAGAGGCCTCTTATAGGATGACGCATCTCTGTGTGAGGTCGGGCCATATAGGCAGCTGCACTCGTCCTTCAGACACTCTTTATTTCACATTATTAAAGCTACCTGCTGTAATTATGGACTAAAAAGCTAACGCTGGAAGTTCACAGATGTGATTGTATAAACTGACTGATTCTGCTTGATGTAAGATTTGTAACTGAATGTATTTGATCATGTTGATGTAAAATGTGGTGTTTATGATCACAGGTGTAACTCATGAATGTGTGAAGTAGCTGCTCTCAGTCGATGTAATCAGTGCTGATAATGTTTTACCTGAAGCTTCTTTTGTCTTACTTTACTATTTATTTAATTAACAGAGTATTTATTTGATAAAGCTGTGTTTACTTTCCTCACTTTGTCGCCTCTTTTTAATCCGTTTTAAGTCATTCTCTAAAGGTCACATAATCTGTAAAATCCACTTCTCCATGTTCCTCTAACTCTAACATGTGTCTCTAGTCTGTCTACGAACCCCTCAATGATGAGAAAAGTCCATCCTCTCTTTTCAGAAAATGTGTGCTCAAACGACATCAAATGACATCACAAAGGTCAGTAACCCCTCCTACAGCGTGTTTTTTCTGCCCTCTGAGTCTGCCTTCTCACCGTAAACAATAGGACATGGAGCGAGAAAGACCGAGGCACCCGAGCCCTTCCAGAGAGGGGGCGTGGTCAGACACAGTTCATTTACATATTTAAAGGTACAGACACAGAAACAGTCTGTTCTGAGCAGGGCTGAAATAGAGGGGTTTATAGGCATGATCAAATACAGGATCAGAGTGGATTTAGAACAAAAAACTTCACACATGTTTTGGGAAGCTCTGAGACTTATTTAAACTGGTTGAAGAGGAGGAGGATATGTTACCTTTGAGGTACAAAAACTGATGTTTTCCATCATCTTAAATAACTGACATGTAGTGTAATCCGTCTCAATGATCAGCCGTCGTTAATTTTGACTTAACTTTTTTTTTTCCTGCTGATATCTCCTTTTGAAACCAAACTCTTCATGTGAGGAGAACAAAGTGAGATCACAGCACAGCTTGTTCCTCTGAGTGCCAAGCATTTACATCACACCCATCTGCTCTGATGTCACCGTCTGAACAGAAAGAAATGACGGAGGTGTTGAGTTCTTTCAGCCCTGCTGATTTACATTTCAGTCCTTTAATGACCTCAAATGTTCTCTGAATGATGAGATATCAGTGGAGGACTCAGCAGTTATATCTTTAACTATTAACTTTGCAGCGTATGTTCACCTCTCATGTTGTCAGTCTGTCGATAATTGATTTAATGAGCCATTCGCAGTTTCACTGTACCGGCCGTGTGTACTTAGATCATATCCTCATTTCACTTTTCACAATGCATTGTGGGATACAATGAGTGCACTATATAGGCTATGATGATGCTCACTGTGTTCACTGTATAGTAAGTAGTGAGTGATTTCGGAGCCAGCGTCTCTCGATGTGAGAGGGAGTTGGACATTTTTTTAAAGTTTTTTTAAACTTCTTTTGTTTGGAAGGAGTCCTCGCTGTAGAGGGAAGCGTGAACATAAACGGATAATCTCTGAGCGACAGAGGGACAGAAACTTTATAACTGATTTTGAAAAATACATTCTTAGTAAGAATGGGCAAAAGAGGACAATGACATCGA
Organism: Labrus bergylta; assembly: GCF_963930695.1. Lineage (NCBI taxonomy): Eukaryota > Metazoa > Chordata > Actinopteri > Labriformes > Labridae > Labrus > Labrus bergylta. Next base: position 12,525,795 of record NC_089195.1, on the reverse strand, counting down.
TCGGTCTGATCGTAGACTCTAGTCGCACATCCATCATCTTTACCGCTTTTTTGGGTCGCGGAGTTGATCCCAGCTGTCACTAGGCGAGAGGCGGGGTTACACCCTGGACTGTTCACCAGCCAATCACAGGGCTGACATATAGAGACAGACACTCACATTCACACCTACGGACAATTTAGGGTCACCAGTTAACCTAACGAGCATGTCTTTGGACTGTGGGAGGAAGATAACCCACACATGCACGGGGAGAACATGCAAACTCCACACAGAGAGGCTCCTGTCAGACGTGGATTCAAACCAGGAACTTCCTCGCTGTGAGGAGACAGAGATAACCACTGTGCAGCCCTCTAGTCGGACAGGTATATTAAAATTATTTAATGTAAAGACTGAATTCTGTATAGCCAACAAAATGTTTGAAAACACTTGAGCAGTAGCCTCTTCACGTTCTGATAGTTACATTTATTTATTCCTTAGGACGTCCCTAATGAGATCCTCCACAAACACGATCCATCTGTACGGTCAACAAACTCACTGTCACTCTTTGTACGAGGACATTTCTCCTCCTCTCTTCCTCTTCACCTCTGCTCGAAAAACTCTTTCCACTCCTCACTCCTCCTCACAGCTTTTCCCCTGAGGGGTTCTCTTAAGAATAACTAATCTTTACCAGGATCTGGTCTTCACTTCAAGGGGAAATTCTCAGAAAACATCACTAAGGCTAAGAATGCGTCACTATAGGAGCGACTCGTTGTCCTGGGAATCTTCACAAGTACGGCCCCACATCCTGAAAAAAGTCCAGCTCCTTTTCCACTCAGAGATGATCAGCATGCACAGAATTCAAAAAATGAGTCCTTGCTCCAAAAAACGTTGAGTTCAGCAATACATAGCCAAGCCACATCCTCTCTCTCTTTACTGCTGTGAGCCTGTCTGCATCTCATTTACACTCACATATTTTCACACCATCGCTCTACCCGGGGATGTGTGGCTCCAAGTGTGTGTGTGTGTGTGTTTCTCTGTTAAGTGTGTGACTATGAAATCATTAACCTATAGTTATTTGTGTGGGTTCCAACGTTTTGTGTGTTTCTTTGTGTATCCTCATCCTTTGTGTGTGTGTGTGTATGTGTGTGTGTGTGTGTGTGTGTGTGTGTGTGTGTGTGTGTGTGTGTGTGTGTACATGTGTCCATGCCTCGCTTGTTAATTAAATCTACATTACGCCCTGCTTGGCCTGTAGGGTTTTTTTTTCGCCCACTGTTCCCTGGTGACATACTTTAGATGCTGTTGGCTCAGGGCATGGAACTAAATAAAGTGCTAAAAAGTATTTATGAGGGCATTTACAGATCCAATGCTTGGTCAAGGCAAAGCATGTTGTGCCAAAAAGGCTTAGATTCAGGGCCTGGGGGGTGGGGGGGGATCACATAAAATCAGCCGAGTAGTCATGTAAAGGCCGCCAAGCCTCATTCTCCTGCTTTATAGCATCAACAGATCTGAACAGTAAAATAGCAGGTTGGCTTTTTAATTTGTCCTGACTGCTCAAGGCCCCCCTCCCTCTCCCATACCCCCCCCCCCCCCCCACTCCACACCCTACCTTACCCCCCCCACACACACACACACACACCTCCTGAAGTCCTGATCCGAGCCCTGATATCACTCACATGTTGGACCAAGCGGGAACCTCCGGTGTTGACAAAATGAAGCCGATGCTGAAGTGTAAAATCCTGCAGTTCCTCGAGTGTCCACTAGAGGCTGGCTGCAGAAGCACAGGAAGTCACATACACACCCATTCTAAAAAGCCTGTTTTTACAGCAGACATTAACATGTTTACAGCCTGGTTCAAAAAAAACAAATAGGTCTGATTAGCTTAAGTCTCGATCGGCACACACTGTATGATAAAAAATAAAAATATGATGCTGATGTAAGCAGCGTGAAAGCTAAGCATAAAATAGATAACCTTTTTGCAAATTTACTGAGGCTTCTTACAAAAAACAATCACAGAGATTCAGACATAGCCTCCATGGATCAATGGTACACAACTCTTTTTGAGCCCCTTAAGAAAGTTGAGCCCCTCATCTGGGGAGTAAACAACAAGTATAAAGTTCATAATAGGTGTTTTCGGACCTAACAGTTCTGAGTCCTTTTTGAAGAGGAACTATCCACTAGAGAGTTCCCTAAAAACTGCACAGCATTGATCTTTTTTTTCTGTCTGCATTCGCACCGCCTTGGTATGTACTCTGAAGCAGGAGCTCAAAAGGTTCCTCTTAATGCGGTTCTAGGAACTAAAATAGTTCATAGATCCTGTGGTGAGGAATGAATCAAAAAGGAGGAGGGTTCCCAACGGTTCCTAGAACTAGAGGACGCTTATTTATGTTTTTTGTGTGTGGAAACTTACTCAATACAGCCTCACTTCCTGTAGCCTACTTATTAAAATCAGATATATTTTAATGGCGGTCAAACCATACATTTTTTTATTGCAAATTTAGAAAATGCTACAATTTTGCATTTAAATTTAAAAATTGTCAGGCTTTTATTTTGAAAGTTTGTCTTAAGCCGAGAGTCCTTTACTTGCTGTTTGCTTTTATTTTGAAATAAAGTAAGGCCCTTCCTGTAGATGGGAAGTTAGGACATGAAGTTAAGCACAGAAACAGGAAGTGGTTAGGGGTCCCAAACTGATGTCAAACAGCTCAAAGGAACGGTAACAAAGGTCAATGTGTGATGTCATAAGGTCAATGTGTGATGTCATAAGGTCAATGTGTGATGTCATAAGGTGGACATTACTTTGGACTCGTCAGCTGAGCTTTCTGAGAGTTTGTTAAAGTGAAATGAAACATTCAAAGATGCAGCAGTGTCCTTCTTTTACATCACTGAGACTACAGGGAGACACTGACGACCACTATCTACAGTGAGCCTGAAGGGACAAAATAGCATGAGATTAATTGAGAATTATTTATTTATTCTTTTGTTTTTCTAGTGAGAGCGTGCATGTTAATAATGGGGATCCCTTTTAAAGTTGCTCTTTAAGTTAACCTTACGCTGAGACGTATAAGTACGTCAATAAATATATTTCTAAACGCCTCTCCTCAGTTTGCTCTTTAGATCATTTTACAAATTTTTATGAGTAATTAAACAAAAAGTGAATGAGAGCAAAAGAGGCCGCAGAGGGATGGAAGGGACAGCAGAAGAAAAGGTGAAAAGAGAGAAAGAACAGATGAGAGGCGGCCGGGCCCGGGAAGGGAAGGCGGGGGGTGAGGGGGTTTGAGTAGAAGAAGAAGAAGAAGAGGCGGAGGAGGCCAAGAGGCATGGAGGTGGAGGAGGAGGAGGAGGGTGAATCCAGGCTGACCCCTGTGTCTGTGTGTGTTGTTGTGTGTCTCAGTGGGCTTCCTCTGCCCTGGCGCCAGCTGGAAATGCCTCCACTAAGCAGAGGCAGTACACACATCATCCTCCATTCACCCCCCATTCAGCCCCCCTTTGATGGGAGTAACACTATACATGCCATACAGCGCGCCTCACAGATCCTATCACGCTGCTGTTTAAAGGCCGGGTGGAGCTGATCATAACTTATCGAATGTTCGAACGCACTGTCACCCCTGTCCCCGCGGCCCTGCGGAGTGAGTAAAAAAGGAGCGCGATGGAGGAGCTTTTGTGATTGGAGTGATGTTGTTGTTACAGCGCAGGAGGTTTCATGCGGTACGCTGCCACCTAGGGGTCATCTCCCATGGCTGCAGAGAGGAATGTGCTCTCCTTTGACTCGTTTTAACCACCACTTTGATAAAGCAGCATCAAAGCGGATTATTTTTGTCTTGAAAGCCCTTTAACAAGCTGACGTGGAGGCATCTTAATGCGCTTCTTTTTCTCTTTACAAGGGAATTATACCTTGTTGACTATACCTGCAATCGGATTAGTCACAGTTGCTCCTTAAAGTTAATCCTCAAGATGGTCGTTTCAAAATGACTCAATAGCCATGAAATTAGTCATTAGTTTGTTATCCTGCCGTGATGTTGCCCTCATGCAGCAAAAACCTCGCCAGTAAACAATTACCCGGCCGACACGGCGAGGTAAAGGCCCAAATCTGCAGCCCAGACGTGCCGTGAGGAGGAAAAAAACAAGCGTCTGTGCTCCGATTAGCTTCAGTTTGCTTTGTTCTGGCCGTTGCAGAGCTGAAATATTGTCATTACTCAGAGACCAAATCATTTTACGACATCCTGTGATTAAACTTTAGGCTAATAGGTTAATGAGACAAATGGAGTTTGAACGCTGGGAGTTGGTTTCTATTAGTGCGCTGTTTTTCCCCCTTTCCCTCTCTCTGACACACACACACACACACACATGCAGACACGCAAACACAAACAGAGCACAGACTGGTTTGATTTAGGTTTTTGTGGTCCCCTCCCGCGGCAGCCTCAGACAGGCAGAGAGGACCAGTGAACTCCGGTTCAGCCTGAGCCTCGGCTGTCTCTGCTAAGCTTCAAACTGAAACCCTCCAAATTGGGTTTAATCTGTGTTTTGCTTTGCCAATTATCGACCCGCAGAGCTGCATGGCAAATGGGGATGAATGAGCTTTAGATGGGGCTAGTTGAGAGGGAGGTCACGCGGTGATTAATGGTGATCTGATGAATCTATGACACGTCCGACTCAGCATGAAGAGGAGTGATCAGAAAGTGAACATCTGCAGGAAAAGGGGACATAATGAAGCAGCAGAAATGTGGTGATCGATACGATTAATCTCATGTTATTTTGTCCCTTCAGGCTCTCCGTAGATAGTCGTCCTCAGCCGTCCACTCAAAGCAAATAAAGTACTCTCAGCTTAAAACAGTACAAATATTTCAAATAAAAGCCTAAACAGTTTTATTTTTAAATTAGAATACTTCAATTTTAAACATGCAATTTAAAATGTGATTAATTAAGATTAACTCAAAATGACCAATTATTCGTTTGACAGTCCTATAATTTTTCTAAATGTATTCAGACAACAGGACTGATTTCAGAAGACCAAATCTACCACTGAGCCACAGCCCTGCTCCCGTATAACAACGAGCCGATTACATGATGGAGAAATAAAGAAAAACTCATCCGACACGTGATGACGTGCTGCGTGATATAACGTCTACAAGCTCATTGGCTTCATCGACTAACATCACAGGAAGGTCCAGGGTTCGATCCCCAGCTGAGCAACATGTACGATGTGTCCTTGGGCAAGGCACTTAACCCTGCATTGCTCCCGCTGCTTCGGTGGCGGTGTATGAATTAATTAGTGTTGTTCTTACTCTCTGTACGTCGCTTTGGAGGTATGTGTTGGTATATTCACAGATTATCGAGTTGTTGGCGTCGTTTAAATGAAACGATTTTCAAAATTCTAATTATCTTCTCGTCGTGCGTTCAGGCAAAACATTCGTGCACAAGCCATGGTGAACGCGGCATCAGATCAATCAATCAATCAATTTTTATTTGTATAGTGTCAACTCATAACAAGTGTTTTCTCGAGACACTTTACAAAAGAGCAGGTAAAAAGACCTTACTTATTGTTATGTTACAAAAAGCAGGTAGACCTTACTTATCCATCATCAGATCCACTCCTGCTACATATTGTCACCTACATGTTGAGCTCAGCTAACAGGCGGCTAGAAGAAAGATTTTGTAGGATTAACATTGATTGCAGGTGCTGACAGAGTTCCTAAAATCCCCCCAGTGGTGTGACTCAGGGTCACACAGAAGGCGACTGATAATAAAACCTTTCTGCTAGTAGCAACTACAGTTTCACAACTGAATCTTCGTGCTCTGTGTGGATGATTTATCAGTGAACGTTTCTCTCCTTTATTAAAGGAGAGAAAATGTCTGTGTGGATTTAGGCTAGATAAGCAATGTTTTTTAAATGCTGTGCATATTTGTTTTTACCTATTTAGGGTACTTTTAGCTATTTATGACCTAATGTCAGTGTTAGTGTGAATGTTTGTATGTTTTCATGTTGAGCCTCAACAAAAGGTAATTTTCTGTCACAATGGGACAGACAATAAAGTTTTTTGAATCTTGAATCTTGAATTTAATCGAGGTCTCTGCACCGGGTTGCATGGAGCGGCATTGTACCAGATATCAGACAGGAAACTGTTGTTCAGTGTTGTTGACATTTATGAGAATATCAAGATTCTTAGCAACTCATAAATATAAGAATCTCCTCACAACCTCGGCTTAAAAGAAATGTGTGTGTCGTGTGCTTGTCGCCTCACAACGGCTTAAATCTCCACGTTTTCAGTCCTAGCGTCATTTGACAGAAAGAAAACAAAGAATTAAACAATAAATTTAAAAACAGTGATGAACGACTGTCAACAAATAGTGATGGTTGCTATTTAAAAAACCGAAGCGACCCTCTCGCCATGAGATCTCTGGAGGAGGGCGAGAGGAAGCCGCAGGAATAAATTGCCTGTCTGTAGTGATTTGAATGCAACATTTAGCCGTGATTTATGCGGAGGCAGAAAAGCATTATGAGAAAACATTTTCCAAGTGCAACAGCTTGCAGCAATTTACATTATATGGGGGGAAAACCGCTGAAACAAATATTTGAGTGGCCTCCATAATGAAATGGATATATTTATACACACTGAATTGAGTCAAAGGCTCTTTAACGAACGCTCGGCTTCACCAAAGGACCTCTCAGCGCTCGTGTAGTAAACATCTCAGTGATGCTACGGGGGCCGCGAATGAAAGTTATTAGAGTTGTAATTCTCTCAGCGGGCCGACAGATACAAAGATAATCAACATGAAGAGGGAGAAGATACACTGGAGGGGAATCAACTCTGTGTTTGTTTCAGTGACTAGAAAAGAGATCCAGAGATTTCTTATTCAATTTCAGATCGCTTCAAGCTGAAATAAGTTTGCTTGTGTTCTAATTACTGTCAGTCTTTCATCTCGGAACGTTTTTTTATCCTGAAAAAATGTCTCTGAGGAAAAGGCTTCTTCTATTTGTGGCATGTTTCCTCAAACTGATTTCCATAACAGACTTCTCATGTGAGGGCTTCACTCTGCAGACAGCTTTGAAACATTTTCTTACACCGTGTTTTTGTTTCAGTAGAGGTCCAATCAGTGAGATGTGTAGAGAGTGAAATGATAAAGTGAGCTTACTATATGATCAGACATTAAGGAAACATGCTATGTTGAAGTGCTGGCTTCTCTGACAACAATGCAGCAGCCAGTATGTCCTCCTTCTAACTTTAGATTCTGGTCCTGAATGCTCTGGATTTGTTTGGACCAGAGAAGGTAGGCGGTTTTAAGGCGACCACCACACGGCCGTTTTGGATGCCCCTCGGTTTGCCAGATATGAGAGCAGTTATCAGGTCAAACCAACAGGTGTTGCAGCGATGGAAGCGGGCAAGAGAACTGGTTCAGATAGAAGTGATTGTACTCGACCTAAAAAGCCTCTGCATGTTTCTAATAAGCTCCACGAGCAGAAACGTGCTCAAACTAGGATCAATATTGGAGATGCTTTTGAAAATGAAAACAACAAAAGTTCAATGAAAAATAAGGTCCATTCACGCATATTTAAATTAGATTAAAGTCCGTGTTAAAGGCAGCACATCCTCACCTCTTCCCCTCGCAGGTAGTGATGTCACGGTTGACACCGAGACTTTGAAGCGTTTGTCGAGATTGTCTTTCTAGCCGAGCCTCCGTATCGAGGCTTGTGTCATTTTCAGAGAAACTCGTCATCGATGACAAATGAAGCCTCACTTCGAGTAGAACTACGTCATTGATTTGTTTGTGTTTCGGGTTGTGGATAAAAGGAAGCGAAACCCACTTCTCATGTTTCCTCGTGAGTTTGCGTAAGTTGGTTGGTTGTTTCATGAGAGTTCGTGGTTGAGAGTTGGATTTTTGGTTCTATTTTTTTCGAGAGATGGAGCTTGTGAGAAAGAGGAAAACTTCTCCTGTTTGGGAGCATTTTGAGTTATCATCTCCCAATAAGGTAAACGTTAAAAACGTTCAAACAAAACATTTGTTCAGCAGTTGCTCGAATCCAAGCCTCTATGTCGACCATAACCATTCTGCTACTAAGCTTTCATGTATTACCGAGTTGAATCGCTTTAATTAGTTGTTATTATTTCTGTCACTATCATAATTTTCTGTGTTCATTATCGATGGCTTATTATTTTGATTTGAAGGTGAAGTGTTTGGTGTGCCTTAAGGAGCTTTCTTTCAATCGTCCTTTTTTTCCTGGACTTGTAGTTAACATAGGTCTTCAAACTTGTTGAACAATAGATTTATATATATTATTGTTTAATAAGCTATATCTTGATAAGAAAAAAAAAAAAAATAAGATCACCGAATGATAATATGATTATATTAACTAAGGTAGGCTATGTTTTAAAGTAAAAACATGAATCCTTATTGGTTACCGCAGTAGTACAATTTGCTATAACATGTGACGTGAGCTATAATAATTTGGCTGCTCTAAATTGTTTTGACCAGTAGGTGTCACTAGTGTACACTGTGTTAAATGAGTAATGAATCTATTTGCGATAGAATTGGCTGGAAAGCCTCATTGCTTCACAAAGCCTCATTTCGCCATCACTACCCGCAAGAACAAACGTCTCCTGGTTTTATAGACGGCCCCATTAACAAAATGGCCGCAGCTGGGTTCAGCACAACTCAAATAGGGAATTTCACTTTTCTCTTACAGCAAAGAAATCTAAATAAACCCTTACCTTTAACCTCAGATCATTTACTCAACTAAATGAACTTAAAATAATAATAATAATAATAATAATAATCAGATGGTCTGCCCCAGTGATGTCAGTGATGACATCATCAACCTTATACATATACCAGGAAGTGCTGGCCCAGCCCCTTTAGCAACATGGGACCACATGGGGAACTGGACAACAGAACAAACAAAAGTAAGTATGGATAACAGACAAACAATGATATATTGCAATTCCAGGAACTATATAAAAATGACTGAACTAAATCAAGACTGTGTGTTTGCTTTAAGTTGATTTATACTTTGATGTGACCTGTAACTTAATGCTAACTCAAACAAACACGGGGTGCTGCAAAAAATACATTATAGCAAAATTCACAACTGTAAAGAATAATATGATTTGATATTAATTGAAGATTTAAGTGTCACAAAATAAAGGGAATTAATCCAACCTCAAACTCAAAATCTTTGGGATGCATCATGGCCTCAGCGTTTGGCTCCTGTCCTGTTTGCTAGTCAGAGAGTCCAGTACAGCGTGTTACAGTAAACTTCCAGTGTGTGTCATCTTTAGACGTGTGTGTGTGTGTGTGTGTGTGTGTGTGTGTGTGTGTGTGTGTGTGTGTGTGTGTGTGTGTGTGTGTGTGTGTGTGTGTGTGAACGATAAGCAGACTACGTTCAGGGGGGTTAAAATGTGTGTGCAGCTATGTTGTCCCTTTCCATAGATGTATGAGTAAAGCCATATTGGAGAGTGAACACAAGGAGCTCGAGGCGCGAAGACACGAACGCAACACTTTAATTAATATGTCACAGAGAAATTATTTTAATGGCTTACAAATGGTGCCAAGTGCATGCTGCCCTTTGTCGTTTGTGAACAGTGAGGCTGAGACTTACTGGCATGAGGCAGCACATACAGCAAATTCTTAGACATCTAAATTAGAGGGGGCCTGGAGTGTCGCGGCTTCAGATACATGTGTGTAACCCCTGTGGTCTCCGTGCCCCCCCCTTCAAATTTGCGTCTTCCCTAATCAGTGCCAAATGGACATTTTTCTCCCCCCCCCCCCCTTCGTCTCAGTAAGAGAGAGGAAGGAAGTCATTGTATTCAATGAGAGCCTTCCATTTTTATTTTTTACAACCGCGTCACATTCATCCCCGCCTCAAACCCCCACCCCACACATAAACGCAGCAACTCTTACAATTACAGACGCTTTCATGTGTCTCAGTCAGCGGTCGGAGGGGAAGGAGGGCCAATTGCTTATAATTAAGAGGTATTTGTTTTGGAGCTGCAGGGTGCTAAACTCTTTGTACACATGGACCTTTCTTTGCCATATCAGAGTCACTGTAAGACATAAATCTGCAACGCAAAAAAAACACAGGAGACAAAAAAGGAAGAAGAGGAGTAAGCGTCGGGACACTGGGAGACATGATGGTGATGGATGCTAGTTGGAGGGGCACCAAATGATTAATGCCTTAATCAAGTCTATCCTGTGTAAATGTGTCTCTGAGTCATGACTTGCTACAATGAGTGAGAAGCTCGAGTCCCTCTGGCTGTGTTGTTGTCAGAGCCGTGTTTACATGGACGGGACGGCCGGCTCCTCCCCTTGTGTATAAAAGCTGTTTTAGTCAAGAACTAGAGAGAAGAAGAAGAACATACTCACTGATTATTTGGATGTTAGTAAGAGTTTTTAGATCACGACCATTCTGTGTCAATTTATATGAAATGTGAAGCTACGAGCTAACATTAGCATGCTAACACAACAATGCAGCTAAAGACAAGAACACTTTTGTCCCATGCTTGCGATTAGCGTGAAATAAATGCTTAATTATGGTGCGTTCCAATTTGATAACTCCTTCATGTGAACGCGAGTGTAGAGAGGTTGGAGGTGTGTCTCTGGAGGAGAGCGGAGGCTTCAGTATGGAGGAGGTGTGGCCAAACAGGAAGTTTTGTTTTCATGCCGATGCTCATTAAGATTAACTTTATTGATCCCTGCAAGGGGAAACTTCTGTTTTTACACTCTGTAAGTCATGCAACACACATGAACACACAAACAGGATCCTATGGACATGCACTAATGGAGAGATGTCAGGGTGGGGGGCTGCCCACAGCGGGTGCTCCTGGGGGGGGGATCAGTGCCTTGCTCAAGGGCACCTAGGCAGTGCTCAGGAAGTGATCTGGCACCTCTCCAGCTACCAGACCAACTTTGAGATTTGGTCCGCACCGGGACTTGAGCCGACGACCCTCCGGTTCCCAGCCCAGGTCCCTACAGACTGAGCTACTGCCGCCCCCATCTACTGGATCAAAAAGTCTCACATTCTTCCTTTAATTTGTTTTAAGTATTTCTGTTTATTTGAGGATATATCTGTCTGTTAGAGGAGCAGTGTAAAGTTTCTAAACAGACGTGACTGCACTTTTAATCTCATTTGCACTTAAAGCCACAGTTAAAGCTCTCCACACTTCACCCAGCATATGCTAGTGATTATTAATTAGTGCATTTTGGGTAATAAGAGAGAGAAGCAGTAAAAATTGCGAGTCCTCATACCCTGAAAAATGCCTACAATTAAAGTTTACTGTGTGTTTGTTTTTCAATAGGCTTTTAATGTCGGCTGATGCAAGAAGTTGGCAGACGCAGCTTAAGTTCCTCCTGCAGGACAAACAGAGCTGCAGGAGTCTGGAGGAGGCACCGCAGACGTCCGCCTCGCTGTGTCTGTGAGACCCTCAAGGTGAGCAGGAGGAGGGAACAACGCCGAGTGAAATGTCGTGAAAGTATCGACTTACAGGGGACATATAATGAAAAATCCACTCTTCTTGAACATATATTTGGTTAACCTGAGTGTCTACAGACCAAAATGTGAAATAAACCCATCCAGTCCTTTGTTTGTTGTCTGCATAAGTCTTACAACACAGAGAAAAATGTTTAGTTTCTAATGTGCTCTCCTTGTGATGTCACAGTGGGATTCTGGTAAAAACAAATCCCCTCCCCTCCCCTGGTATCTCCATCCATGGACTCCACCCCCAGTTTAGAGCAAAACTTTGAGCAGGTCCGCCATTTTTATTCTTGCTACAGAGGAGTGATGTCTACAGGGAAAACTCAGGGGGGGCTCATTGCATTTAAAGAGACACACACACCAAAACGGAGCGTTCTGAGAGAGCTGGTTTATACAGGGTCACAAACCTCCTCTGGTGCTTGAGTCATGTTATATTTTGACCAAAGCACAGCACAGATGTTTCATTTAGACCACAGGGGAGCTGTTTTAAAAGGTTGAGAAGGGGGATAATATGTCCTCTTTAACTCGGAGCTAATTGAGTAGAGGAGGTGAGGCTCAACTTTAATGTCACTGCACAAGAACAGGTTCTGAACAATACAAGGCCGAGTAGCATCTAGAGAAGTGCGAGAGAGTTTGAATGTGCTGAGTTTGTGTGAAGAGACAATTCAGTGAAATAAAGAAGTAAACAGGAAGCTTTCATTATAAGAAAGCGATAACATGTACGTTCAGCTGACACTAAAGACGCTGAGAGCGACACTCAGACTGGAGAAGTTGTTTGGAAATTATTTACTTTTTAAAAAAAAAATATACAGAAAATCCAAAGCTTTATTTGGTGCACATATTGGCTTAGCAGTAATGTAGCGTGCCTCGTGTACAGAGGTTACGGTCCTCAAAGCGGGCGGTCAAAGGTTCAATTCCGACCCTCGGCTCCTTCCCTGCATGTCACTCCCCCTCGTTACCTCCAGTTTCCTCTGACCTGTCTCTCTAATAAAGGCAAAGGTTTAGGTTTTATTCATTCATCCATTTTATTCATCCTAACGTTTATGGCGTCCTCCTGCAAACACTGAACCTGTTGCTGCCACAGGCTGAAGGAACGAAGAGGAGGTCGCTCTATCACGACCGGTCTCCTGGGATGACAGTCATTCAGCTGATTGACAGAGAAGATGTGAAACGGTGACACTCTGCTCGTCACTATTGTGTGTGTGTGTGTGTGTGTGTGTGTGTGTGTGTGTGTGTGTGTGTAGGGGGTATTACTACCATAGGACTGTCATTTGGTCCCGCTGACATGGCAGAAAACCGTCTGGGTCACAGAGTCAGCTGGCACCAGAGCTAATGGGCCTGCCTGTAAGTGTGTGTGTGCATGTGTGTGTGTGCGTGCATGCCTATTCAAATTAATCGATGTGTGTGCATGCAGACACACAGGTTTTGTGTGTGTGTGTGTGGCTAAAAATGTACGTGCGTGTGTGTCCCTCTCCGGCCCCCCAGCTCTGGTCTCCGCTTCACAATGAGCCTCGCTCTGAAACGTGGAGCCGGGTGATGACAGGTCGATCGGCGGGGGACAATGCGCTGTAATTTGTGAGGGGCCTTGCAGCGAGAGGAATGATGGGTAATTAAGAGGAAGACACTGAGAGACACGGCGGGGGGGGGGGGGGCTATGTGACAGGCGACAGGCCATTGGCTGTGTGTGCGCGGACAAGACAACAAACCCGGCTATGGTTCTCCCATAACAGGCCGGTCCCCTACTCTGTTTCATGAGTCACACACACACACACACAAACACACACACACACACACACACACACACACACACACACACACACACACACACACACACACACACACACACACACACACACACACAGTGTTACCGTAGAAATAAAAGTAAATCTTCCTCTTACCTTATTAGTTAAATCTAGTAAAACTTAGGAGTTTGTTTGCAGAATAACAGCGGCTGATTTGTGCGGTGTGAAAGCTGCCCATCAGACTCTGGTGCGGACCAAACAACCAGACGGAGACCCCTCGAGGAGATGGGTCTCGGCCCGCTTTTTTTCAGACTCTTGTGCGGTTTGTTTGCAGTGAGAACATGAACCGACCTCGACTGGACCCAACTGCAGGAAGCGTTGCACTTTTTGGAGTAAACCCGGCTACCAATCTACCAGAAGGGCCTAAGTTATTTTCAAAATAAAAGCAGTTTTGAATTTAAACAGCAAGAACAGCTTAAGACAGTACAAGAATTCAAAATAAAAGCCTAACAATTTTTATTTTTCAGTGCAAAAATATGGAATTTCAACATGTGAAAATCTTTATTTACAATTAGTATAATGTAAAAATAATCATCCATCAAACTTTACATTTCCCAGGGATATGTTTGGTTATCATTATGCAACATCGCCTTGTTGATATAAGTTGCATGTTTCATTATAAAGAAAGATTCCAGATCAATGTTCTCTATTTAAACCTCTTGTTTTTAAAAGCACTTCCATACATGTCACAAGAATGTGGCTCTCGCGCAGAACAGGCTGCGGTTGAAATCCTATACGTATGAAAAGGGGCATTTATCCTTCCAGAAAATCTCCAACATTTGCTCTTTGCTTTGCATTTCTTCTCTTCCTCTGCAAAACCTTTTCATCTTTTTGAGGTTTCACCGCATTACTACGGGGACCTTCAACCGCAGGACCAAATCCTCCAGGTATATGGTACACAGGCTCCATTCCCACAGACTGTCAAACACCCATATCAGCCCATGTCTGCACATCTCTCCCTTACATCTCCCTCGCAGTCTGTAAATCAGCAGAGCTCACTGCCGGGCCCACTGAATAAACGGGCTGGAGTCGCTGACTAATTGATAGCGTTACAATCTGAACTGGTTCATAGCGGTGCTAAATTGGAAACACCGGGGGAGGAAGACAGGGCCGGGGGATGTAGGGAGTAAAGAAAGGGAGGGGAGAGGCCGAGCTCAGGGGGGTGCAGGGAGGACACAGAGGAAGGGGAAGGAAGAGGTTTTGATGATAGAGCAAGAGAAGGAGGAGAGAGAGAGAGGAGCGGGTAAATAAGATGCTGATAGGAAAACGCGAGGAGAGACGACAGAGGACAAGGTTCAAAGAGAAATGCAGAGTAAAAAAGAACGAGATGGCAGGACTGGGGAGGAAACAATGACGTGCAAAAACAACAAAAAAAGAAGAGAAACAATCTTAATTTTTTAAACAGTTTCACAGCCACATCGTGCAGGAAAAGGCTGTCGTTAAACTTCAATTTGATTGAATAATATCTGTATTTTGAACATCTTAAAAGGAAATAAATGCTTCAACAATTGAAGTGATAGAAAATCTAAAACTGAACCTCAACAACTATACTGTCAGCCGTAGGGCCCGATAACACAGAGACGTGTGCTAATTTACATGTAGCATTGATATAAAAGCGACCGTTGCTTCATCAGCCTCTTCTGCGTCGTTCTTTTTAAAGGAGGAGTCAGAAATGTTTGTAAACATTCAGATTTGGCCCCTCCTTCTGGGCTCACCCTCACTGCAGGATGTAGTGTGTACGTTCACTGCTTGTACCTACACTGCAAGCTAACGCACGCTAGCACAAGCTAACCGCTGGTGTTTGTCACCTGCCTGTCCAACAGGAAGCAGACCAACTCCACGTTTACGGGTAAAAGACAACACAAGGTTCACCCTCGTTTTAGAACGAGCTTTATCCGCTTGGTGTTTCTCCTCACTCTGATTATATTTTCTCTTTGATGCTATGTCCACGTCCGTCATATTCACCGGTTTGAATCACGTCCAATCACTGAATTGTATCCTCTCCTAAACTCACCTGCTGCGCTGTCATTGGCTGGAGGAAACACACCAGCTCCACCCAGAAACGTCCGGAGTCAACCAGAACAAAGCAGAACAATAAAATCCAGTCAGAGGACAGAGTCTCTGCAGACACAGTCACCACCACACATGTATGGAGGCCCAGAAGGGACAATGGAGCAGCTTCACTTTAGGAGAAGATTGTATTTTATTTTGAAGGTGGAAGCAACTGGCCCACAATCCTGTACTCACTTAGGGAAGAAGGGGCAGTCTTGTAGAAAGTCCAAATGTGAAAACAACTAACAGGCAGAACTCAGCAGGGAGGGACATGTGTGAACAACCAGGAAGATTTAAGGAGCAGTCTTATGTGAAACCTGCTTTAGACACTTTATAAACATTACACTACGTTTAGAGGAGGAGGAGGAGAGGAAGAGGAGGAGTAAGAGGGGGGAGGAGGAAGAGGAGGGAGAGGAGGAGGAAGAGGAGGAGAGGGGGGGAGGAGGAAGAGGAGGAGGGAGAGGAGGAGGAGGGGGACTGTCTTTGATCTCTGTGCATGTCTGCTTTGCTGTTTTCCTTCAAGGCTTCCTGGTAAGTTTCAGTAGACACCAGCGGGTCCACTCTCGGGGATTGGACGCTAATGGATCAGTTAAAGGGGCCTATGCTTTATGGCCGGGCTAAGTGTTATCATGTGGGGTTAAAGACACTGACCATGGAGCAAACCCCTGGCAGATAAGCGCTCCTCTGGGGGATTACAGTATGGCTCTGCGCCAAAGTCAGGAGGCAAATGAGGGAAAGTGGCACTCATTCTTTATTTTGTTTTGATCAATTTATTATGCTCAGATCGCTCTACTCTATTTTCTCTCTCTCTCTACTTTGTGTTCCCCTCCATTGTTCTCATGTTTTTATTCAAACAACACATCAGGGAATACCTCTCTAAAGCCTCCTGAACGTTGTTTGAAACCATTTGTCAGCTGCGCAAGACAGAGAGCTGACGATGGATTCCAGAGGTCGAGGTGACCCCTTTCATACGGCGGTTTATCCGTGAGAGCTGTCAGGGCCGACCGCTTCAAATAGGACGCAGGGCCCTGCAGATAAGGATCACAGAGACAGAGACATGCCTCCTAAAGTGATCGTTCTGCGTCTGTGTTTTTGTTTAACGAGTGGGCCAAGGGTTTGGATTGACAGCTCATAGGCTCCCTCTAATTGAATGTGATAGATTCAGTCATTAAGTTAATTGGCAGCTGGTTTTGATCACGACCTGTCACGCTCACTCGCAGATTTTATGGCATAATTTCTGTCGTCACCGGGGAAAGAGAGCCTCACAGTGAACACCGGGTCTGAGAGTTTTCAGCCACTGTCATCACGTCATGTTCACGTGTGTCGTTTAAATGTGTTGCCCCTGACGCAAAGCTAACACGGATCAGAAGGTCAGGGACAAACACTTGCAGCATATGAAGTTAATTTATGCAGATCAAGTCCATGTTGTGAACTGTCATAAACGTTTAAGTCTCTAAACGGTGTTTTCTCACATCCACAAAACATCCGGGGAAACTCTCCTGAAACTCTCCTGAATGCTCTGGATTTGTTTGGACCAGAGAAGGTAGGCGGTTTTAAGGCACCCCCACACAGCCGTTTTGGACGCCCCTCAGTTTGCCAGATATGAGAGCAGTTATCAGGTCAAACCAACAGGTGTTGCAGCGATGGAAGCGGGCAAGAGAACTAGTTCAGATAGAAGTGATTGTACCCGACCTAAAAAGCCTCTGCATGTTTCTAATAAGCTCCACGAGCAGAAACGTGCTCAAACTAGGATCAATGTGCTTTTGAAGCAGAGTGGTTCCAGAGTTACATATTGCTTGTTTAAAATAAAATAGAAACACATAATTTAGCAACATTGTTCTCTGGGTGACATCTTCCCTTCATTGGGACCAATACTCGGACAAAATAAATCTCAATTAGTCAGCCCTCTTGGGTCAAATTGGTTAATAACTTGTGTTTTTTAAGACATCAATTTAGAAAACCTATCTCAGTTAAAATCACAAAATAGCAAAACATCCTTACAGTGACTTCCTGCTCCCACCAACACGTCTTTTTGATGAAACCGCCAGTCCAAAAAGTTTTCGTCGAATCCTGAAACGTTCCTCTCAGGGAACCAAACGTCTGAGTCAAGTGGAAGCGGAGACCTGTCGTAAAATAGCCAAAAACACGTGTTTCAAATTGGCCATTGGTTGTAGATCGGTTTATGAGGCTGGCTGGTTATCGGCCCAGTGGCGTTTCCCCGTGTTGATAAAGCACCAGGGATTTGTTGGTCAATTAGTTTGCCACAGCAGAAATTCCTGCAGATGGCCAATTACAGCTCTGGGACTGAAGTCGTGCTGAACGCACTTCCTGTTGACGGCTCACGATTATATTCAGAGCCTTCAGCACCTCCTCTCTCTGCTGTTATAAAGTCTTCTGTTACAATCCCATTTTATAAGTTGGGACGTTGGACTACTGCTGAAATCCTCCCGACCTGGTTGTTCACACATGCACCTCACAGCAGGAGACCTGTCAGACAGGAGGAGGGGTGCAGGGGGGTCTCCTGACGTAAGACTCAGTCCTCTACATGACGCTATAGTGAGAATATTTGTCTTTCTATCAACGCTACGTGTAGCAGAATCTCAACAGAATCTCAATCTGAACTGAAGAGTGGAGAAGAACATACTGGAGAACAGGAAACATAATGCAGCAGGTTCATTAGAGCACAGAGATGGTAGAGGTGGCGTGCAGACAGTCTATGGTCGTGCAGCGATCACAGGGAATAAACGTCACCACCCCCTCCCACTCGCTCCAGGTGAATTCTCTTGATTATATCCTGCTGCGTTCTCACATCAGCTCACTCTGACTTTCTGCAGGAAAAATTACTAGGGGTTTGGCAGGAAATTACGACTGAAGTCTGGGCGAAAATTCGGCTGTTTGCGTTCACTCATGCAGCTCCTTCGACAAATATCAGTTTTTTAGGCGTTTTCTGCAGGTG
>NC_089195.1:12462548-12502548 GCF_963930695.1 Labrus bergylta | reverse complement strand
GCAGAAGTCATGGTTCTTGTGAAAAAAGTCTGGACTCTCCTCTGCCTTCCAGCGATCAAATCATCCTTTCCCCCTTCATCTCTGAGACACTCATATCCTTCCTGTCATTGTCTGTGAATCTGAAACGCCTCATCCAGCCTTCCGATTCTCACCTGCAGAGTACAAAGAATCTCAAATTGACTCTTTTAAGTTCTTCACAGTGCCGATGTTCAGCCAGGCATAACTTCAGCTAACTGTTTGTCTCATTAACTGCAGTTTGTGTCTCATTAAAGCAAGCAGGGGGGGGCGCTTAATGACCCCCACAGACGAGCAAATTACAGAGTTAATATCCAGATCTTTAATTACAGTTTACTAGCAGAGTTATTTTAAAGTCTTGTGTTTTTTCCTTAGACATGCTACAGCTGAGGCCACATCTCCACAAGACGGCTTTACACATCCCATAACTGCCCAATAATCCCATTCGCTTTAAGTGGACCACTCCCCCCCCCCCCCCCCCCCCCCCCACCCCACCCCGCCCCCTGCAAAAAATGCTCAACATCATGATGCAATTTTGGGGTTTTTTTAATCACCGTTTTAGCAGTTACAGCGCGGCTGTCCGATTTCCTGCTACAAAAGTGTGTAGCGCCATTAGCGTGAGTAATTCCACACAGCAGGCCTCCAGTTGTGCGTGTGATCGCAGGAGAAGAAAACAACGAGCTGAGCGATGGAAAAAAAAATGAGCGTATGTCGCTGATCGTCGCACTTTGTTGTGGTCGTTTTTCTTGGGATGAATACATTCTGTAAACACGGGGCTGGACGACCTGCAGACACAGTCTGTGTGTGCGTGCGTGCATCTGTGTCTGTGTTTGTGTGTGTCTCTGTGTGTGTGCGTGTGTGTCTTGACGCAGGGTCACACTGGCTATCGGGTGTGTTTAGCGTTATGTCGTCTGGGGAAACATGACAGCTCCGTGAGCTTTCCTTAACGGGTCTGGAGCAGCGCTGGAAAGTTGTTGCAAGGTCAGCAGTGAGTCATGGCGTGGATGGCAGACCACTGGGGAGCGCGGTGCAGCACTGGGATACTTTGCTACTGTGTCATTGTTACATCAGGAGAGGTCAAGGTTTCAGCGTTTCCACAAAGAATCCCGTCTTCTCTCTCACTTTGTGGACGGCTTTGGAAAAGTGTGTTTTTGCATATTCCCCCGTGCCATTTGTCTGGAAACATGGAGGCTAACCTCACTTTGGCTCCTCGCTCCAACATGTATTCAGACGTTGAATTCAAACAAGCAAAGCCACACAGCGGGTCACATATTGAATCTGGTGCACTTATGGAGTAAAAAAGCAAAAAAACAGAAAAGAGGCCTTGTCCCGTTTAAAAGTTTGTCTTGTATAAACGCAGCCAGGGCCGGGGCGATATCTGATAAAATAGATCAAAATTACATTATTGGCTTTTATAGCCCTCTGAAAACATAGCCTGAAGGTATGCTCTTTGGCAGAGAGCAGCTCGTAATATGTCCAAGAATTGTTACCATCTGGCGTGACTGCAGGGAAAGCTTCTCTCTTAAAAAACCTCAAAGTCAAAATGATAGAAGTAAAACCCGGCGTTCATAACCAGGTTGGATTTTTATGGACTTGTGTCCACATCGATTTGGCTCCCCGGTGTCTTGAAGGTAACTCGCCCTGTTTAGAAGAATTCCTTTTCCCCTTCTAAATGGGGGTTTCACCTCCTTCTTCTTCTTCTTCTTCTTCTTCTCCTTCTTCTCTGCTTCAACATTCGTCCAAATATAACGTTATTTTTGCCAAAGTGTGCCTTGAGGAGTTGAAATGAGTAGTCTTTGTTTTAAAGAGGTCAAAGAAGACAGGCGACAGACTGCTGGTGTTTTTATGTTTTCATACTTCAGATCGCCTGGTCAGTTTCTTCATCATGTAAGCCCCTCTCTCTGGACAAGAAGATGTTTTTTTTGTCCCAGAGCTACACCCTTCTAATCGCACTCCTGTACACAGTTTCAGCCCCCATTACCTTATTATGAGATTACAATGTCAGTGTGCTCAGAATTGTCACAATTACAGTAAGTGGTGGAGTAATTTCCAGTCTTAAAGGAGGCTCTTTGTGAGCTATGTTGTTACGTATTTCCGCGGCCTGTCATAGGTCGAAACAAGAGAGCATTCTGCCGAGCAGGTACACGGATTCATGTGTGTATTTAAGAGAGACCCATGGAAACAGACTCCATGGAGCTGTGTGTGTGTGTGTGTGTGTGTGTGTGTGTGTGTGTGTGTGTGTGTGTGTGTGTGTGTGTGTGTGTGTGTGTGTGTGTGTGTGTGTGTGTGTGTGTGTGTGTGTGTGTGTGAGCTGAGGCCTGTGGCATATGAAACATGAGTCCCTGTTTAGCAGTGTGAACCGTGTGTGTGTGTGTGTGTGTGTGTGTGTGTGTGTGTGTGTGTGTGTGTGTGTGTGTGTGTGTGTTGGGTGGGGGGCTGTTTTCTCAATGCCTTCTTGACCTGTCACTATTGATGATGTGTGTATGTGCGTAGATCTGTGTGCGTTTGAGTGTATGAGAATCCGGCAGACATATACAGGGGGACAGCCCCCCCACCCCACCCTCCTCCCCTGCTGCTGATATCCTCTCATGCCCCCCCCTCCTCCTCCTCCCCTCCCCTCCCCTCTCCTGGCGCCCCGGTATGAGAGAGAGAAAGCTGTTGTTAATAAAAAGTTTTCAAAGAATGGGATGAAAAGGGAGGTGAAATTGAGCGGCCCTGGCCGTATTATTTCTTCTCCGTATGGGAGCTGGCCTCTCGCGGTCTCTCCGACGCTCTCGGACCGGGAGGGGGTCGCTGGCTCGGTGACCATTACTGCCCCGAGGCCAAAGCAAATGATTTGCCTCTCTGAGGCTTCAAAGGGGAGCAATTACACTTAAGTAACCAAATGAAAAGATAGCCCAGCTTGGCAGCAGTTTGGGGGGAAACAGTGGAGGCCTTTGAGGGGAAGAGGCACCACACCTCAGGAGTAATATGTAACAGCTCGCATCACAGACAAAGAAGAAAGAGAGAGAAGAAGAAAATAAACAACACCATCTTCTGCCACTGAATTCAGAAAAAAAACAAGGTGCTGAATCCAGCCCAAACCAAAACAACATCATTTAGAGCGGTTTACCGACACAGGCCCGACCGCCGGCCACTTCAGCGTAACACAAACTGCATGTTAGCAACATTATATCTGACAAATCGTGAGAAACAAACACTCACAGGTTTTTACCCGTGGAAATGTGGGGAATTTTCTCAAAATTAGGCCCTATATTCCCACAGGTTAGGGTTAGGGTAAGGGTAACTTACCCTAACTGATACAAATTTATGAAAAAGGAAATGTGGGAACATAGGGCCTAATTCTGAATAAAATCTTAGAAATGTAGGAACATAGGCACGCTCCCGGAAACGTTCACACAAAGCGAGGCCTGAAGCTGCTGTGACCATACGTCCTGCAGAGACTGTGATCTATAAAAACCAGCCTGACGGTAAAGTGTGCACACCGGTGAGCAAACTCTGACCCAGAGTGTTTATTTTCTACTTTCTTCTTACTTCCTGTTGTCCCCGTGCTCCAGTGTTAGAAAGCTTTGATGTGCCGGCTCGTTTGTATGCATGTTCATTCATGAGGCGCTTTGCATCGACTCTTCACGGCTGAATGCGGGCGTTATAGCGTTTTGAGTCCGGGCCTGATGTCTGATGTTTCCACAATGCTCGTCGTTTATTTTTTATTACAAACTTTATATCAACCTCACAAAACCGGGGCAGTACAGCAACTACTCTATCATACATGAACGACATGGTGTCCTCATGAACCTTCACCTCACTGCTGAGCTGATGAGCTAAGTGGTCTAAGTGTCAACATATTATGGTAGGAAGGAAATGAACTGAAACTCTGGGATCATGACAATAGGACTGACAGTCACTTCGGGGAGCACAAACCTAGGGTTTTATTTTATTTTTTATTTTTTGTGTGTGTGTGTGTGTGTGTGTGTGTGTGTGTGTGTTTTCTTTCTCTTTTATTTCTCCTTGGACTCTTCTTCTCTTTCTTTTAATTTAATTTTATTCTTTCATTTTATATAACTAATTTGTTTGTTTGCCCTTCCTAAAGATGTTAAATATCGTAGAGAAAGGGAAGAAAACCTTGATAGAGGGAAAAATGTATGAATTTATGTAACACAGATCCAAGCTACCTCAGTTTTACTTCAAGCTACTTTAAGGAACTGTAATACATATTTCTGTATTGTAAATGTTATTTTTAGTATTTCCACATCACTGGGGGACACAACCTTTTTGACACCACACCACTTATAAAAATGTAAAATATTGTCATCCTTATGTTGAATATTAAATATGTGTATTGTATGTTAAGACATGATGACAATAAAAAGTAATTTAAAAAAAGCACAGTATGTCTTAAAGGTACAATCCACAATTTAAACTGTTACAGCTTTTACATGAGGCTGATCTACGTGCGCACACTTTCAGGTGGATCGTGGTTAATAAAGGGAACACTGAGTGTAGTCATGCGTTCACACGGTTTTACAAATCAATCAAATCATTTTCAGGTTTTTTTTAACACTTTAAGTATGGATTCTACGTTTAAAAAAAAAGAGACCCCTACTCTGCATCGTCCCTGCTTTGCTTTTGTAAAGTGATGAATTGACATGAGCCCTCAGATGGTTTGTTGACTCTGATAGTTGTGTTTGTTTGTTTTGGCTCTTGAAATGACTGTAAACACAAAGTGGAACAGAAGAAGCTGTTGAAACAAGACATCAATCCTTCTGCGTGCCCTAACAACATTCATTACAATCTCCAGCCTCCATGAATCGTGGCTCTGTGAGTGGCGCACATAAAGTCGGCCTCTCGGCGCTGATAAAAGACCCCGAGAAAGGCTCTATTGAGGGAAGTGGAGACTGGGAGTTTGGTAGGGGAGCTCACCTGTGGAGAGGAGTCTATAGCTGCATAGACGGCCCAACAGCTGCCAGGGTTGTAAGTCTAGGCACCTAGCGGAGCTGCAGAATGGGAAATGCACGGCGCTCTTTCAATGCAATGCCACTTAGTAACAGAAGGCATGTGCCAAACTTGCAGAATGAGAATGAAAACTCCCCCCTTTGGAGTTCACTAAATATCAGCAGCGACTCTCTTTTTATCCCCTCCTCCTCCTCTCCCTCCTCCCCTCTTTTTCTTTTCTCCCTCTCCTTTAGTCTATTATAATTCCTCCATAAAAGAACAATGGCTGACTGAAAGCCCCCCCCCAAACCACAGAGATATACCAACAATCGGCAGGGAAAAGGGGGGACAGAGCTGAAGTGTGGAAGCCATCAATTACTGAGGGCCTAAAGTTAACATCCCAGCAGGATACGTGCATTAGAATGCAGATATAGGCCAGGCTGTGGGCAGCAGATGCCAAGCGGAGCGGTCAAAAGAGCACCCAGAGCTCATGAGAGGACATATGCAATGTGGGAGAAAACTGGCCTCTCGCCTCGTAATCTGCAGAAGAATAGAAAATTAAATTGAAGGATGATTGTAGTAGCCGCTTAAAAGAGCCATTGTGTGAAACCGACTAGAATTATGGGCTTGAAATGTGACAAACAACTGACATCTCACATAATGAATGCCAGTACACACACGGCTCAATAAATCTCACACATCAGCGTCTGCCAGTTGTGCTGCTGGATCCGAGGTTTTCATAGCTGCAACAAGTTCCCCCCCCCCCCCCTCCGTCGTCTCCGGCGGGGTCGAAAACGCACCATGATTCCTCCTCATGCACCGCCCTAACAGGATTTTCCCCCTCGCGCCATATCTCTCTATTCTGGCCGCTCAGCAAGACTCAGCCCTGGAGGCTTCCTCGCACCGCTAATTTACACTATAGCCTGCAGGCTACCTTCACAGGGAGAACAGTGCAATTGTATTTTCAGGCTCATTAAGCAATAGCACAAAAAAAGGGGGAGGAGGTCTTTATCCCCCCCCACGTCTACTTTCCCGTCCACGCTCTGCTCAGCGAAGGAGAGAGAAGTCGGATAAAGAAAAAAGAGCAAAGTGCTGAATTCAAGTTGTGAAGCTCTCTCAGGTTGTTTGTGTTTACTTCTTCTTCAGCTGGTTCAGGAGTCAAGAGGGGGGGCACTCCCTGCTTTCAATCTTCTGAGAACCAATCCGGCTGCTCCGTAGAAGCCCCATTCAGGATCGAGCCATGCTTGTTTATTTGAAAGAGACCCCCGCTTTTTTTACTTCCCACCCTCTCCATTGTTCCTCTTCTCATGGGGAGGACTTTGAAATTGTAATCTCAGGATGTTCAAACACACACATTTGTTCTGACCTCTGGTGCCTGCAATAACATTATTACTGTCAGATAGGCAGCGTCGCTTTGGGCATGGATTCACCAGACTTCTGATGAGCGGGGAGCGATTTGACCTCGACTTTGATGGAGACACGAGGAGTTAAAAAGGGGCGATGAACATTGATACTTAGTCGTTTAAAAAAAACTAGAAGTTATGACCTTTTAAAAGAAACGATCTGACTGTGTTGAAGGTCCACTTGACCCTGCTCAGTTCAGTTCAGTTCAGTCGGTTCGTTTCAGACCTGTAGGTGCCATGGAAGAAAAATTTGATTGACATCAGTGGAAAAAAAACACAAGAAATAAAAAGACAACCTGAAGGAATAAACCAAGAAAAATAAAATGTAAGTGTTTGTTAAAAATGACACTGGATGGTAGCTTGATAAATAAAGTGCTTTAGTGCGACAGGAAAGTGCAGTCATGGTTTAAGAGGATTAAGTGCACCAGGAGTCATCAAAAAAAACAACCTTATTATTGTCACTAGGGCCGCCAAACGATCAAAGTTTTTAATTGCACGTTTGAAATTCCAGGATTTTTCATTTAAAAATAAAACTGTTTAGGCTTTTATTTTGAATGTTTGTATTAAACTGAGAGTCCTTTACTTGCTGTGTGCTTTTATTTTGAAATAAAGTAAGGTCTATCTGGTAGAGTGAAGGTTAGGACAGGAAGTTAAGCTCAGAAACAGGAAGTGGTTAGGGATACCTCATTTCGTTACTCTATACTTGTATATGTGTAATGACAATAAAGTTGAATCTCATCTCATCTCATCTCATCCCAAACTGATGTCAATCAGCTCAAAGGAACGGTAACAAAGGTCAATGTGTGATGTCATAAGGTCAATGTGTGATGTCATAAGGTGGACATTACCATGTCATAAGGTGGAGTTTGTTAAAGTGAAATGAGACATTCAAAGATGCAGCAGTGTCCTTCTTTTACATCACTGAGACTACAGGGAGACACTGAGGACGACTGTCTACGGAGAGACTGAAGGGACAAAATACCATGAGATTACCATGATTAAAAACATTAATGAAGACAGCACTAATTGTCACATGTTTAGATGTGAGAAATCGTTTTTATCTGGGGCTGGACATGTTTTCATTCTTCTTTAAATATAGTTTTTTGTATTTTAACACCACTTGTTTTCATCACTCTTTGTGCTATCGGTGAAATCACTGCTTTGTTTTCCTTTTCTAAGAAATAAGTGACATGTAATGATGTCACTCATCTTTTGCACCCAGTTGAAACATCCAGCTAATACGTTTTTATGACGTGCAAAAGAAAGGATTTCATAAGATGCACGCTCCAAATCGTATAATTCATACAATAGTTGCTGGTTTTGGCCTCGCTGGGATTTTGAGAGCAGCAGTTAAAAAAGAGCTGCCTTCAGTTTGTATTCTCAAATCTACTGCATCCCAGCGTTTTGGCTGCTGGGAGCGTACGGGATTGTGGCGACATTCTTGGGTTTGTGAATGAGACCACGGAGCAGCCGCACAAAGTTCCTCGTCCCCAGTCCTCGACCTAACTCGCCCACTCACATTGTCTCGAGACTTTCCTCAAGAATGTGGATTTCTATGGCCGACAGCAAAGCCAGACAAAAATTGCCAATTGCATTGTCACCTCTTGCGGGTTTTTCTCCTTAACGATGTGTGTTGGCAGCAGCGCTCAGGAGGATCCGTCTCCACCAAAAAAACAGCTGCTGCTGAAGATGCAAACAAGTGGGAAGCTGTGTTTAAGATGTTATTTGTGAATGTAGCTATCAGTTTATGAGCACACATTGATTCAAGCTGGAGTTAAAAGATGCAAATTCGACCCCAGCAGTCCAAAAACAGACACACCATCCCCTTGATTGCTTTTTTTTACAGTCCAAAAAAAAGAAGCAATGATGGAGGCGATTTGCTCCCTCTGCTTTTCAGCACGACAGGAATATTTCCCTCATTACCCAGCGTTCAAACACAGGGCGCTCGGATTGCCACAGGAGGAAGTGGCTTTGGCAGAAAAATGTCAACCCGGCGTTTAAAGTGCACGATTGAAGCCGTTGTGATGTGGCACGGATCAACTTGTTAAGTCACATGAAAGGTCAAGGCGCAGCTTTTTTTTTCCCGCAGCCGTGAGCGATCATAGGAGCGGATATTTAAGCTAAATGAAGAGCACCTTTTGGGAGGAAGACGCACAGATTGTTCCCCTTCCCCCTCTGGGGTCAGCCCCATGTTCCCACATTTCTAGGACATTTTCAAAATTAGGTCTTGTGTTCCTACATTTCCCTTCAATTTAAGCCCTATCCTCCCACAAGATTTTTTGGAAGCACTTTATTTCCAGAGGGCTGGAAAGTGACTCCAAGCATCCCAGGAGCACCCCCTCTCTATGTCAACCCGGCTTTCCAGAGGTATATTGATGCACTGCAAACTAAGGTTTGTGTCCAGTTGCTGCACTTCATTCGACTGATCTGACCGGAAGCTAGTCAATGCGAGGCCTCTGTGCTACTTAGTTTAGTTTGTTAATTTAAAAGGACAATGTGCACTTACACTAAATGTTTGCGATAAACAAAGAGATGGGCGCTCCAGATTTAGCTAAAAGCTACATTCCATCTGTAGTCCATTGCTACTGGATAATAGGTTGGGTGTAATTGGCTACCAAATTGGGAGAAAGGGGGATAAAATCTGACACAAATTTATGGAAAAGGAAATGTTGGAACATAGGCACACTCCCCATCCTCCAACCTCTGCATCATCAGTAACTCTGCAGATTTGAAAGAAAAGTGAGAGCGGTGCCCCGACTCGGGCTCGTCTTCATCCACTGTCATGTCAGCTAAGTGTCCGTCTCGTTGCGGCCTGTAGCTGCAGCTCTTTGTGCGCCTGTCGACACATCTCACAGGGATTGGGTTCCACGGCTCGCTCGCTGCTCTAAATGACGTGTTTGTTTGTCCGCAGGGCCTCACACAGACAGCAGCTCACCTGGACTCCCACAGAGTCGGAGTTCATCTTTTTTCACCGTCTCGTGGCGAGCATGCAAAGCTGTTTTCTCACTCGGCCCCTCGCTCTTTACGACCCTGCTAAGTGGGTTCAACGAAGCATGAGAGTTCTGAAAGTGCCCCCCCCCCCCCCCCCCCCCGCACAAACAGGAGAAAAAAGTTTTCATTTCTGAGGGGGAGCGAGCTCGCCTTCGACCTTGAAGGACGGATCTGCTTTCAAACTCACTAACACTTTCTGACACAGTTCACTCGCCTGCATGCTGTTACAGAAATGTCTTCTGGGGTCGGGGGGAGAAGGGGCCCAACGCTAAAACACAGCGGCCCCAAACACCAGGGGGAGGGAAGGTGACCTTACACTGTAGATTTATCTCTGGGTGTACCTGTATCTGATGAATCCTCCGTAGGAGTCCGCATCTCATCCCCTTTCCCACGAGACGGGTTTGGAGACCAGACAGAGCGAAGGGTATGCACGGTCACTGGGATTCAAACCCAAACCAGCTGGGTGACGAGCGGCCCCCAAGTGTGCGAGGAGACAGAGAGGGTAGACTCAACATCAGGATTTACTCAAGTTCAATCATCAGCCTGAGCTGGGCCTCTCACCTGACGGCGCTCAAATTGTTCTTTGCACCTGAGGGAAAAGCAGGCGACAAGGAGGAGGTTGAATGAAACCATCAAACTATTGTGCTGTTGCTTCATCCAAAATACCCGGGTTGTCCGTCTTGTCTCCTGATTTTTTTTCCAAAGCTTGACATGCCCCCCATGTTTAGGTTCAGTCAAGGGAAGTAGGGAGGGAAATAATGCACCGTGCACGAGGTCCTTCATGCCACAAACATAGTAAAATAAGTAGCAGTTTGTCCTTAATGAGTGCCTTCTTACAGGACCCAGAATGTTGTGCTTTACACTCGGGTAAAGACCAGTTGTTAGGTGGAGGCTAAGCTAACAGCCAGCTAACCTTTACTCCACTTCTAAAAGCAAAACGACGCAACATTTAAAAAAAAAAAAAAGAAGAAAACAGCAGTTGTGACTTCAGGGGCAGGCCGAACATTTTCAGGAGGGTTTGTGAACGTGTGATTATTTCAGTAAGCATGAAGACAACTAATGATGTGATGTGACGGGAGGAGAGGTCGTCTGTCCCCTGAGCGTCTTCTTGATTGTGTCTTTGGTCGTGTTTGTGACTGTAGAGCTCTCCCTGTCTTTGATTGGGTGTCCAGAAGGCCACAGCCTGCCTGCCTGCTGCCGACACTTTTAATGAGATATCAGCCCGGACGTGATGAAGGGAAGAATCCAGAGTACAGTCGTCCTGCTTTATTTCCTCTGTCGCAAAGTAACGAGCCTCTGAGAGAGAATTCTTCATGTGAACACAAATCACAGTTTCAGTAAACTTAGCTGAGGAGCCTGAAATATATGGACGAGAATCAGGGCGGCTGAAAATATTTATATTTTATTTTTTGTTAACTAACCTTTTCTCACAGGATTCTGACTTTTTTGGGAGGGGTCAAAATTTTGGATTTCATCTCAGGATTCTAATTTTAATCTGAAAAAAACCCCTTTATTTTAAAATTCAGATTTTTTTTTTTCAGGGGGGGCATTTTTGCCTTTGTTGGATCGGACAGCTGGAGAGAGACAGGAAATATTGAGAGGAGAGAGAGTGGGGGATGACTTCAGCCTCTGTATATGGGCCGTGCGACATCACCACGAGGCTATCTGGCACCCCTTAAATTCTGATTTTTAATCTGAAAATGTTGACTTTTATTTCAAAATGCAGGCTTTAATTCTCTGGATTTTTACTTTCTCAGGGTCCAATTTCTGGATTTAATCTGAAAATTCTCACTTGAATCTTTTTTTGAGACTTTTTTTCTCAAAATTCTGAGCTTGAAGTCAGAAACTTGAGTAAATTTTCTCTGGATTCTGACTCAAATCTCAGATTTCTGGGGGAAAATTCTCAACTTAAATAAATTATTTTCAGAGGCCCTGATTGTCTTCCATAGAATTATTTATTGAGGTCATGTATTTATATTTCTTCTGCTTTTTCGTGATGATATGGACCTCTGGGGCTGAAATAAACTCCATTTATTTTATTATTTCTACAATGTTAAAGCTGTCCCCTCCAGCTGACTTCGTGATTCCGTTACTTCCTGCTGTAAACATGAATTCCCTCTGACCTGCTGAGTCTCAGGCTGCAGGACGTGAAACAGTTAACTGTCAGCTCGGCCTCCTCCTGCAGCTCCACGCAGCGGACTATGAAATATTTGGAGGACAATTGGTTAAGTGGAGTTAACCGTACGCCTTTTTCTCCCCGAGGTATCTTCCTGTTTGATCCCGCCGAGCCTGGCGCCTCCAAAACACAACTTGTCTGGCTTATTAAATAGTCTGACCTGCGGAAAGAAAAAACGCCTGTTGCTTCTCAACTGAGGCCATTGTGAGGCGAGAAGAGCTCCTGACAGCCCTTAAATTGCTGTAATGCTGTGTGACCAACAGTCATACCTAATCAATTTCTACCCTGGCTGCACCTTTTCTTGGTTCTTCTGATTTTTAATTTAATTAATTTACTCGCTCAGGTTGTGAGTCCATTGTTTGATTGGTTTACGCTGCGTGCTCTGCGCATAAATGTGATCCATTTTACTCCATGGAGTTCAGACATTTGATCCTTTTTTCCTTCGTCTTTGATAAAAGTTTTACTTTGATATTGACATTTCTCGCTCAGCTTCACAGTCAGAAGAATGATTCGGTGAATGGTACCGATGCAGTGCCCTGCTAATGGATATGAATGGTCAGAAGAGTCCTCCCCACTGGTTAATTGCGCTAAAATTGGTCTAAGCTACTTTGTGAGGGCCATCAATGGCCTCGCGCCGCATGGGGTCTGTATGATTAACTTCTCCTTCCTTTCAAAGGCCTCTTGATGTTCCCTTTGGAGGCAGTGGGCCAATCCAACCCGCTCGCTGAGGCGTCATGAGGCCAACCTGACTCTCTGATTGGTTGGAGCAGGGAGGGGGAACAGCCCCTGTCCTTTTATAGGCGACCCCGTACAGCGCGTAAAGGCTACTGGGCACCGCTGACAGCGCGGAGACTCATATTGGAAACTGTACTGTAGGAACACCTCCACTCCTCCGAACGGGCCACACGGAGGTGCATGGCCCCATCGCCTTGCGCTATGATGAATCCTGTGCAGGGGTCGCCGTCTCAGGACGCCAAACAGCTTCATCAAAAGGAGGACACGGACACGGAGGGCGAGGAGATTCAGCCCAAAGACATGACCACCGAGAAAGGATACAAACTCCAGCGGAGCAGCCTCCCGTTCAGCGTCGAGTCGTTGATTTCCAAGAAGACCACCTGTCGGACTTCTTACTCCCCCTCAGATTTAGCTCTGGTCCTGCCAAAGCCCGCGGCCGGACAGGGCGCGCAGTTCTCTCCAAGGACTCTTTACGCGGAGAGGAAGGTGTCCGCAGAGAGCTCGCAGGGAGTTCCCAGCAGTCCCAGCGAGGACAGCCCGCAGTTCTGCGAGAAAGATCAGAGCACTTGGTTTCAGACATCCTCCTTCTCCACTCCGCCGCGTAAGTCCGGCCCTGCGCTGCTCTGCAGACTTTAAAACATCTTTAACTCTTAGTTACCAAGTCAGCAAGTGTTTTAGGGTTGTATTTACTCCGCAATTGTGACTGTCTTCACTTTTACAGTTTTGTCATTTAGACCAGACAGCGCTACAGAGCGTGCGTAAAGTTGTGTAGTTTTATGAAAAAGAGTTGAGCAATTGAGCTTGGGAAAGACATTTGAGTGATTCACATTTTGTTTGCGGATGTTTCTTCTCTGCATTCTTATCTTATTTATGTTTTATTATAGTTTAGTATTTTGTCATTGATGAGGGAAGTATGCAGATCAAACATAAACATTGTAAAGGCCTTTGTTATACATTAGAATAAATGTCTGCATCTGAATGTGATAATTCTGTAATGAGGAAGCTGATTCCTCTTAACTAATATTCACTGAAGTCTGTATTTAGGTGTGTGTATACCTGCTGTTTCATAACTTTGTTTACAGCTTCACCTGCTGTAATGTTCAATATTTCCCCATCTCAGGCTCGAATTAAAAGCAGCCTCAGCTAATTTTCTTTTTTCGTTTTTTCTCCGACAGGGAGCTCAAGTCCAACTCAGTGTACTTTACGGAAACACAAAAACAACAGGAAACCTCGCACGCCCTTCACTACCTCTCAGCTGCTCGCGCTGGAGCGCAAGTTCCGTCAGAAGCAGTACCTCTCCATCGCCGAGAGAGCCGAGTTCTCCAACTCTCTCAACCTGACGGAGACTCAGGTCAAAATCTGGTTCCAGAACAGGAGGGCCAAAGCCAAGAGACTGCAGGAGGCCGAGCTGGAGAAGTATAAACTGGCCTCCAAGCCCGTCCTGCCCGCCTTCGCGCTGCCTTTCCCCCTCGGAGCGCACATGGGTTCTCCTTCAACGTGGGGCCCGTCAAACGGCTTCCCGAGGCCCGGCCTGCCGGTGCCAGGACTGTTCAGCGGACCCGTCACTTATGGGATGTACTATTTGTCCTAGTCTTACTGTGTTTTTAAGAGGGTAGAATTGTCATCTTTAATGTTTTCAACACGCGTAAAAACGAGGATGGCACGTTTTCTGCGTCGTAGAAAACCATCTTTTTAATTTGAATTTTGAGTTTACAGATTTCTTCCAAACCTCCAGAGAACAATACTGCATTTTTTTTAAATACATAATTGTGTGCGTAATTGGCCCGAGCAAGTCCACTTGCTCTCCTCAGTGTAAATCATTGTCCATGTTTCTGTGGATTGTGGATTCACAGGCTTCAGGCAAAGCTCCAAAAGTAAATGTCAGGTTTTTTTAAACGACATGCCTTAAATATCTCAGCACAGTCTCTCCGCCGTGCTGCGCAGTGGTTTGTAAAAATGGATGTAAAAATTGTGTCCAGACATGAAGGTAATGATCCACTGCGGCGGCGCAGGAGGAGAAATGTCTGAACAACAGAAAAGTACTTAACTAACCCAGAGTCCGTGCCTTAAGAGGAGCACTGTCAGCATCGACTGTTTCCAGCTCGTGAGAGTGTTTTCCAGCTCGTGTCCACTTTTCTACATTTTGTAAACATGCAGCGGAACGATATTTGAAGTGTTAGATGATGTCTTACTCTCACCGCGTGGCCTTTCAGGGAGTGAGCTCTTCTTTTTGCTGTAATTGTAAATAAAGTGTGTAGTGTTGATGAAGGCCTGCAGCGCGTGCAGCAGGAGAAGTGATATTTATTGAATATCTTTGTATCTGTACTGTGTACATACATCTCTCTATACAAATGCTCAGTTACTTGTAAAAACTGATTTTAGTAAATAAACATTATACAAGACCCGGAAGTGGATGAGTCCTTCTTAAACTTGTCCCAACTGATTTTATTTTATCTCATGAAGTTGAGTTGACTCCCGTGAATAATCTTTCATCCTCAGTGGACTTAATGCGCATGATCACTAAATTAGAAACCTTTGATTGAAGGTCATTTTCAGATTCAATTTGTTCGCAACAGTTTTTCAATGAAAGCTGTTTTCTTGACTCTCTCCTGAATAAGATCATTGTTTTCTCTTTAATAAATCAGCCACAAACCAATAAAGTTATATTTTTAGTGAGGTTGTTATATATCATGATTTAAACTTGTTAAACATGCAAGACGTAAAAATAGTAAATAAGATTTGAGTCAGTAAAATATGTGATGTTAGTAAACTTGATTTATAACTTATAATTTAAACGCAACATCATGCGTTTCTTCTTGAAGTTACTCTTGAATAAATTATATTTATGGAATGCATCTTGAAAACAAAGACAGCAGAGAATAAGGCCAATGTCTCTGATTATTAAAATCTGTCAATATGAAGATGAACAGAAAGTCTGCTGGGAGTTTGGAGTCGCTCTTTGAGCCGGTTTGTGATCCAGAATCTGTTCTGGTGTAAAAACCTGACTCCGGGGTGAAAGCCACACAACTTCAGTCTGAGTGATCTTTACTGAAGTAAACAACAAAACAAGTCTAAAAACTTGTTCTAATGTTCTAAACGGAGTTGTCTGCTCTTCTTCTGGATCATTATTCTCGGTCCAGTTGAACATCCAGAGAGACATCAGCGTCAGAAAGAAGTGAGACCTATCTGTCGTTAATGCCTCCCTTACGGGTTTATATCTGAGGACATTTATTATAATCATAATTATAATAATAATTATTATATAAATGAGTTCTTTACAGCCTCCTCTTGTCCATCAGGTCTGATGCTTCTTTCAAACGTCTCTTAAAAACTCTCTCTTCTTCTTTAGAGTCTTTTATTTTTAGTCTCTTATTTCTAGTTGTGCTGCAGGTTGTCTGATATGATGACCCCCCCCCCCAGTACTGCACATACAGAAGACTCAAAGAAACGTTTCTCTCGGAACCACGGTGCGAGCTAAGTATACCAAGATTTAAAAAATATAACACAGAATACCAAATATAGGGATTAAAAACAGATAATGTGCAAAGGATGTACATTCAATAAAACAACAACAGATGTGCATGGACTTGAAATCAGCATATAAATAAATAAATCAAAGGCAGTAACTTGTAGAATCGTCGTGGTGCCTGAAGAAGTCTTCATGTTTTTTAAAGTGAGGATAAACTACATCTACTCTTACATATTTAGTCAGTGTGTTTGAACCATAGAAACAGAGAGTCGTCCCTTCACCATCCGAGGAGAAAGACTGCAGCATGAGAAATGTCACTCAATCCGGTTTGACTCTGACGAACACGTCCTTTGCACCTTTGAATGTGACGCACGTGCTCCGGTGTCTTGAAGAAGGAGTCCTCTGAAGTGTCTTCTGTTCGTGGCTGAAGTGCGACAGTTTCCGCCATCATTGATGAGAGCCAGAGGAGATTCAGAGGTGTGTTTACCTGCGTCCACCCGGCACTACACCGCTGGATCACGTGCATGTTTGTGTGTTTGTATTTCTGTATCTGGTTTTTTTTATATACGTGTGGAAAGCAGTTTGCAACGTTATATTTTAAAAGGTGTCGTATATGTAAATGTAATTATCATTATTGCACATATTTGACCTCTCCACATATCAGGATGTAAGACTCTGCTTTGGCCTGCAGCTGATGATACACACGCGGCATTAAACCCACAGAGTGTTTCCTCTTAGTCCTCCAAACCAGACATTTAAAATATTACATTATTGTTTTAATTCTTTAAAAGATAATTATTATGATGGAATAAAGATATTTTCGACATTTACATTCGTTTCCTGTCATCCATGCTCCCCAATAAAACTCTAATAAAATACATGAAATATAAAATAAATGAATTTCAGCCTGTTGTCTTTTCAGTGTGAATGCTTATATTATGCTTCAGGTGAACTCTGAATAAGGGCTGCTTTATTTGTAGCTAAAATCATTAACGATTATTGTGATTGATGTTGAAATCACGATTATTAAACTTGATTTCTCGTTGATTTTTACAACATCTGTATTACATTTCATCCAATTTAAACCATCCATTCTGAACTCTTTGGGAAACAATCATTCAAAATAATTTGAAAATGAAAAATATAAATAAATAAAAATAATAATATACAATAAATAAATACAAATAAATTAAGTGTGTTTGTGAAGGAAGAATAGAGGAACTCTTGTGGCCAAAATATAACAACAACATTTACCACACTCTGAACAAAAACAAGCATGTGACACAAGTGGTCGTTTAATCTTGATTTTTTTTTTAAATTAAAATTGAAACTTGATTAATTGCCCAGTCCTACTCTTAACCATAAAGCTGCGGGTGCACATTACACCCACACATAAATATAAAAACTGTCTAATGACCAAAGATTTTCCTGTTACTCCCCCAAAATAGACAATTAAAAAAATTACATTTAACACTGGTTGTGTTTTTAAATATTATGATTGAATTAAGCGATTTTTCACAACCGGATCCCAGCTCTGATAAAATACATTGAATTAGTAGTAGGCCTCTTCTTTCTAGTTGGAAAGCAAAGCTCTGCTTCAGGTCTACTCTGGAAGACAAAGTTGCGGCTGCAGACTTAAATAGAGTTCCATGAGGAGGTAGTTCTCTGTAGGTGTTCATGCCGTCCAGCAGAGGGCTCACTGTAGTTACTCCGTCTGTCCAGCAGGGGGCGATGGCGCACACTGCCGCTCTCCCCGCTCTCCTCACGAAGAAAAGGCACTTCCGCTGCTCTGCTCTGTCACAGACGTCATTTGATACAGCGAGGTGAGTACGCTAAATCAGAGGTTTACTGAAATGTTTGAACATTTAATGATATATATGTTTAGGTAGTGATTTATGCAGCGTGCATGTTCATGCTTGTACATGTTATAGAAGAGTAAACGCCTCGTTCTGACTGTTTTTGTGTGAGACTTCGGCGTTACAGAGAGACATCTCTGACCTTGGCTAGCAGGCTAACAGAGCTAGCTGCCGCTAGCTTCTTAAATGGAACAAAATGTCAAGGTGTCATTGATCACCTCCTGTAAGAAATACGTGTTTAAACTCATCAAACGTGTTTCCTGACAGGATATGTGATATGTCAGAGGACTGGTTTCATTCTTAGGTTACTTTTATCTCACTGCGTTGCGTTAATAATAATAATGAGGTTTTAACTACAGATGAAATTCAATTACCAAATCACCAAATTCATTCAAATGCAACTTCAGACATGTTCAATATGTTGTTTCATCTACACGTTTACTAAAGTGTAGAATAGAAAGTAAGAATATCAAACGTAAGGATATACACTTACTGATTGGTCCTTTAAGATATGAACACTCACAACGAGGATAGGAGAGAAGATGTACTTCATAAACAGCCCATTAGATTTGCATGATATGTCAAAGATATCCCGACCCTGGATCATGTTGATGACTGGATTTGTTCTGTTTTTCAGAAAGTCAGGATGGCAGGTCGTCGCATAGCCCTGAAGGCCATTGACTGGGTGGCGTTTGCTGAGCGGGTTCCACCCAACCAGAGGAGCATGTTCAACGCCCTGAAGACCCGCAGTGATGCCATCGCTGCAAAGTTAGTTCAACAACAACTGACTAAAGCTAACTATACGTTTCCAAAGACGAGACTAAACTCTTGCAGCTTTGTGATGGGGGTTCTTTGTTGCTGATCGGAGAAACGGCATCTGCACGGGGGAAGCTTTAGACACTCTACATTAAGTTGTCTTCTTTTTTAACACGTCAGCGTCCACTGCATATCATGCTCGCAGCAGAAGGACGATTCATAAACGCGTTCTTAAGGACCTGTGTCCACTAACACTGTTTAGTTTGCTGGCCGTTCTAACGACCTTCAGTTTCAGGGCACTTTTCACCGGCGCTTCTTGTTGCTAGGTTATGAAAGTTAACCTCCACCTCCCTCTGTAAGGACACTTAGATGTGTTTCAGCTCCGTGTGCTTAATATTTGCTCTTATTCAAGGATATACTACGAAGAAAACATGAAAACAATGTCATGGCATCATCAGCAGCAGCTCTACACCTGAAATAGTTCCCTTGAAAAGACCAGTAGGATCATTTTCTCCTCCGTCATTGATTTTGACAAAGCTGATATCAGATGTCTCGCCCCTTCTTGATTATATTGCCCATAAGAGTGTTGTTTAAATCCCAGAGATGTACGCCTCTGTGGCAGTTCTCCTTCAATCTGAATGCTGCAGAGGCGTAATGGAGGGACAAAGTGATCTCTCCTCTGTACGTCTTCAGAGGTAGTAACAGAGGAGAGACTGTATCAGCAGAGCCAGCGAGGTAGTGCCGCACTGTGTGGGCGTGTCTGACTCTGTGTGTATGTGGAGCTCCCCCAGTGGCGTGCTTACACAACGCTGAAACGCAATGTTAATTCACAGACTGGGACACCAATATTAAGCCTTTGTGGAATCAATATTAATGTACAAAGATGTGATGACGGCTGAGATTAGTTACAAAAGCTCTTGTCAAATTTCTTGTCAGAAAAATGTATTTTCACTTATTTTAAGCCACGTTCACCTCATGAAAAGTCCGGATAAATCCCGACATTTTCAGTTTCAGATAAATGAATGTAAATGATGATCTAATATCTTATGTAAAATAAGACATGATATTAGGGCTGCAGTTAACAATTCTTTTAGTTATCTGTGAACGCAGAACCTAAAGGCCTTCATGTGTGTGAATGTTCTGTTATTGCATCTACACATGAAAGAAAATCACTAAACTCTCAGCAGATACTGGTCACAGGGTGTTTGTGGATCTTATCAGCTTTGAGTCATTCATAGATTTCCTGGGGAAACTTTTGTCCTTCTTAGTCTTAGTGTGTGTCTCCCTCAAACCATCCAACTTTGAAGTCGCTCCTTTTTAAAATGATCATTTCACCCTGATATTAACGGATCTTTGATTTCATTTTCATACTTTTTGTAGTCATCAGTTAAACTCACCCTCCTCTCTTTGCACCAGACTCGCCTCCCTGCCTGAGTCTCCTACCACCATCGACTGGAGTCACTACAGGGCCGCTGTCGCCAGAGCCGGCATGGTCGATGAGTTCGAGAAGAAGGTGAGCCTTAATCAGCTGTTTGATTCAGCGGTTGTGCAAACTTATACAAAATGTCCCACTTCTGATGTAGCAACTTTCATTTGAATAATATGTGTCCTTTATGTCTGATATTGTAAAAGTACGTCTCAGAACCCAGATGAATTCATACGATGATTAAATCATCTGTAGAGGCCATGGAATAAAACTTTTTAACATCCTTAGCCTGTGTCTGTCAGTCGGTGGAGGTTACTTGTGGCCTAAAGAGCTTTGTTATGCAAACAGTCTGCATCTTTTATTCCCTTTTGGCCCATCAGTTTAGCTGTTGTTTGTAGGTCTGTCGTCATCATATTGGATCTCATGAGCTCAGATTAGATCTTAAGCATTTCTTGGTTTGCGTTGCCCTGTTCAATCCTAACTGTCCTAACTCCTATGCACAGTTCAAAGCCCTGCAGATCCCTCAGCCTGTTGACACACAGACCAGCGCCATCACTGCACAGGAGGCTGAATCTGTAAGTAATTACTCAGAATCAATCTGTGCATTCACTGAAACCATGCTTAGCTGAGCCGCTGTAAAGTCAAAGTGTTGATATGGGATTGAAGACGGCTGCTGTTACCCCTGAATTTGCTGTGATTTGTGTATTTTACATTGTGGAATTTTAACATGCGCAAAAGGTTGAATCTCACCAAACAGGCCGTTCTCCTCAGCAGAAATCTGATTTGCTGTGATCGTTTTGCATTGTCAGATGTAATCAGCTCTGTTTTCTTTCACAGAACAAAAGTGCATCCGCCTACATTGAAGGATCTACTGCTCGCATTGCTCAGTATGAGCAACAGGTGAGCGAGCAGATACGCTTCTTAAGCACCTCATCGGCTTCTTCAGAAAATCTGAGTCTATCACTGTGATCTTCTTTTCTCATGTCTTTTCCTCTGTTTTTGCTTCAGCTGGATAAGTTCAAGAACATGATCCCCTTCGACCAGATGACCGTCGACGACCTCAATGACACTTTCCCCGAGACCAAGTTGGACAAGGTCAAACACCCCTACTGGCCCCACAAGCCCATTGCCGAACTGTAATCCTATTACTGGACACCCGCCTCCCAATAAAGATTATGTATTTTAAAAACAAAGTTGGGTATATGTTAATTAATTGTTCGACATTAACATCTAGAAAACAAAATGTATCTCAAATGTTCTGGGCCTTTAAACATAAAGGAAGATTGGGAAGTTGCTTGTATTGTCCACTAGGGGGCGTTATTGCTTTAGGTTTACGTTCATTATGTGGTTCAGAAAACCAAGTTGTGTAAATCTGACTGATCAATCATTGGTTTACTTTCATTTGGCCATGGTATCTGTATTTACATGATTGTTTGTAACGGAGACTTTAAATTAAATTATCAACATCAAATACTTCTCTTGATATAATTTGCGGCAAACAAGGCATAGATACAGGAAAATAAAGTTAAAGTCCCTTCATTTTCTCCATAGCAGATTTTAAAATAAGCCATAATGTCAAAACCATCCAAGGTAGATTTCCCTCGAGCTACCTGAGTGTGAAACGATGTTTTTTAAAAAGAACCTGGTTTAATCGCGATAATGGGAAAATAACTACACTACCCACTGCCCTGGAGTGTCACAAGGATGTCTCTGATTGGTGGAGCTCGCCGTTACCATGGAGATGTTTACCGTCCCCGCGAACTTCAGCTCTCGCTGCTCCCACTGAAGCTCGTGGATTTTTAACACCGTATGGTATGTTTAAACATTTTCTATCAACATTATAAACATGTCATTAAACCTGAATGTACAAAGAAAGGTCGCAAAACTATGATTTGTTGGGTCTCTTGCAATCGCAATGGATTGTGGGATGCGTAGTTCCCTTACTCACGGAACATGTACTCATAGTATTTTGCCTTTTTCTCTTTTGCGCTGAGTAAAAGTAACAGTCATGAGTATCCGTGTATCAGATTATCTTGGTTTCAGGATTTAAATGATAGATATGAGGATTTTCTGAAATGTCAACGGAGGATTTGAATGAGGAAATTCACTTCCGGAGTCGAAGACGCCGAAAAATTGTAGAAATAACTTAATTATCCACCACTTTAATTTGAAAGTTCTTAAAGCGTCTTATTCTAATAGCATACAGTACATTTTTACATTTCAACAGCGGGTCGGAAAAAAAATAAACAAATCTCATCAAACTGAATCTGTTTTATTTATTAACGCAGAATGTCGTAATTCGTGGTGTTATCCAATCAAATATAAACCTTTTAATGCCCCTGAAAAAACGATTGGACACTGCCTGTTTATTTACATAGAAGTAGGCGGGACATCAGAGTCTTTCCCCCAACATTGCGTTCCCATTGGTGCCTCTATACAGCGCCTCTGTCGTTGATTGGTCGGAAATCTGACCGAAGGAGGAGGGGCTTCATGGGGACTGATTCCCTTTCTGTGTTATTTGACAGTCAGTGACGATTGACGGGAGTCCATCAGCTCAGGTAAACGCACTCTCAATTTATGATTTTTATGAAATGTTTTCAGTCAGTGATGTTTTAATGTAAGGTTGTGGTGTTTGACTGACAGCTTTCCATTATCCACGATGAGAAACTGAAGCTAAAAACACAAGCTATCCGTTCAAAG
Organism: Labrus bergylta; assembly: GCF_963930695.1. Classification (NCBI taxonomy): domain Eukaryota; kingdom Metazoa; phylum Chordata; class Actinopteri; order Labriformes; family Labridae; genus Labrus; species Labrus bergylta. Next base: position 12,480,089 of record NC_089195.1, on the reverse strand, counting down.
GAGTCCATAACGGAGCTCAGCCAAACCGCGGAGGTCAATAGGGGACATAACAGGGATAAAGAGCCATCTCAACATTATAATGGGGTTTAGAGGTTTTATTTATTGCCATTATGATGATAAGAGCAAACTGCTATCATTAGCATCGATAGCTCGTTATAGATGGGACAGTCAGCCAGGTGCCATCTGTCCCAGACGGTGCAAAGATGTTTAATCCCTTCTCAACCAAACAGAATATTATTCGTAATGTCAGCATTTTCACTAGGTGGAAAACCCTCATGTTGACATAAAAAGCACGGCCCTGGTGTACCTTTGTAGCTGCTATCACCTTAATGAGGCTTCATGTCTCCTTTAGCCTGCTAACAGAACACCACTGCGTCAAAACACCCTCTACTGGTGTGAACAAGCGACATGGAATAACAGCCTGATGCTTTTCCAGAGAGAAAAAAAATCCACTTTTTTTTTTTTATAGTTCTCTGTAAAGCAGTTTCCCTCCGGCATGGTGTGTTTACAACCCAACAATCCTACCGAGGATTCACCAGAGGCCAGTGAGGCAACATCTCTGTACGTACAGATTTATGCCAAACTATTTTGGCTGGAGGGAAATCTGAGCTGGTGTCGCCCCCTGAGTTCACCTTGGTCAGTATGTTGCTGTCGTTTGTGTCAGAGTTTAATACGGCGGCCGAGAGGTGTCAGACTACTGCATATCCATAAACACTTTGACCCTTGAATCTGTCAGATTTCACGGGTTCAAGATTTGAGAGAAAAATAACGCAGTCATCAATATAGCATAAGCTAAGGCGGCCGGGAGTTGTCAGAGGAATGCATATCCAAAAAACGCTTTTCAAAAGGGAAAAACACACAACCGCATTAACAGAGAAGATAAATGCAAAGTCCACAACACGAATACAAAAGGGACGCAACATGAGAAAATAAAATACGACAAGCGTATTCTAGTATAAACACAATAGCATTGTAATATTTGTTCATATTATTACTAAAAAGTATAAACTTGCACTCATGCTGCGGTTTTGTTTTGCATCTCTTTGCATTATTGTTGTGGAGTTTGATGAAGCCTGACACCTCCTAACCACCGTGAATAGGCTATATAGATTTCCTTTTAAGTTCTCTTTTTGGCTCACTGTGCTGCATGTTTCAACCAAGAACATGTTCCTCTGTTATTATTCTTTCATAATGTTAAGTCTTTAAATCTCTTAATTCTATATTTACCTCGTGTTAGCTATTTTTCCACCGTCCATGATCTCAATCAGGGTTCAAAACTGAACATGAACCCCCTCAGCTGTGCAGATTGAGGGGGATATTGTGAATCTCACGGCCTGGAGTGTTTATTGTGCGAGGTGAAAACAGACATGGTTGTGTTAGTAGTCGGCTCAGGTCTGCCCGTGGGACAGTGGAGTCAACACTGGCTTCATTGTGCATAAAGAACAATGGGAGTAGGCCTGCATGGAGGGAGGCACTAAGAGACTATAGGCTGGCTACTGTCTCTCTGGGGGATAGTAGAACCAGGCCTTTCTTTACGGTGTTATTACCACTCAGGAGAAAATGTAGAGACGAGGAGAGACATCTGAGCAAAGCTTCACATCCAGCTGTCATCTTTCTCATACCGAACCTCGAAAGAGAGGCTGCTGCACAAGTAACAGAGACTGTGTGATGGTTCTGGAAACATCAGTGAAGGTCATATCATGACATGTTGTTATCAGAGCAGAGTTCAAAAACTAGCATGTTGATGATTGCATTAGTGCCCATTGCATTAGTGTGCTGCACAGCAGTGAAGCCTCCATCAATGATGAACATTTTCCAGGGAACGCCTTGCATATTCTAGCAAGACGATGTCACACCACATTCTGGACGTATTACAACAGCATGGCTCGGGAGTCAAAGAGACCAGGTGATAAACTCGTCTCCCTGAAGTTCTGACCAATGTTTGGATCAAGTGATGTTAGAAGAAGCGTGATGAACATCCGGTCCCAACCTTCTCTGAAACGTGTTGCTGGAATCAAATCCTAAATGGAGAAACGATCACATTTCTCACCTACGAAGTCTATATATTGTCTTTGTGCTTCTTCTAGTTTTTGAACAAAGATTACACAACAAAAATTCTTCGCCCAGATTGTGTCCTTCAAACGATTTGTCCCGCTCAGCAGCATCCTGCTCCGTGGTTTGTCTGTCACTCAGTCCTTAATGTAACAGGACACCCCCCATCCCCAACCTTTCCCTGATTGAATTTCATCCATACAGCAGTTCAGCCCCCCTTCCACTCACTGATGTCATACATTAGGCAGGAAATGCATCAGACAAAGATGCAGCTGGTGCCACAAGATGTTGTTGCTTCACTCGCCGGTTACAGGACAATATTTGGATATTGCAGCGAGTATTCTAGGCAGATATTTTCTGTCAATAAAGTAAATTCAGCGTAAAATACATCCAAAGATTCCATATTTTCAAGCTGAGTAACATCTTTAAATCTAAAGACTAAATGGCAGTCAGTTATATTTCCCATCTACCAACGTTGACATAAGCTCAAACATCCTTTATATGAATGAGAAAGGCCGCTCCTCTTTTCTCTGATCTGTGTTTATTTTGCTGTTAGCATGCGCTGCTCGTTTGTTTACAGTCTGTGTATAGAGAGTGCATCGGGCTGCTTTGTATGCCCTCAGCAAACCTGGAAGTCTGTGCTGCTGTTGTTAACATGGTTGTTTTCCCTCCTGCCTCACTTTCTGCTGGAGTCGTCAGAGCAGGGGGTGGAAAATCATTGAACCGTCTGCGAGCTAAGCTAGCATAGCTGTTTATGTGTCTGTAGACGGTGAATAAGCTTGTTGTCCCAGCTATGGCGTGTAAGCCTGTGTCAGCTGAATCAGTCTGAACGGGCAGATGTGGGCAGGGAGGAGGTATGTGGCCGACCTGGATGAACTTTAGCCATTTTAGCTTCAGCGGAGAAGCTCACTTACATGCAGCTGAGGGTTATACTGGTTAGACTGGGCTGTTAGCTTTAAGTTGTGATGGTTTGGGCCTATAAAAGATGTTCCACCATGGGGAGGAAGAATATTAAAGAGGACATATTATCCCCCTTCTCCACCTTTTCAAACAGTCCCCTGTGGTCTAAATGAAACATCTGTGCTGTGCTTTGGTCAGAATATAACATGAATCAAGCATCAGAGGAGGTTTGTGACCCTGTATAAACCAGCTCTCTCAGAACGCTCTGTTTTGGTGTGTGTGTCTCTTTAAATGCAATGAGCCCCTCCTGAGTTTTCCCCGTAGACATCACTCCTCTGTAGTGAGAATAAAAATGGCAGACCTGCACAACAGTTTTGTTCAAGGCTGGGGGTGGAGTCCATGGGTGGAGCTACTAGGGGAGGGGATGGTATTTTTTATCTAAGTCAGCCTGGAGGTTGGGGAGGACCGAGAAAAGGCAGAGATGAGGCCGAAAGGGTGAGCCCTCTCGGCCTGGGGAGAGCTGAACACCGCTGTTAGCCTCTGGAGGACGTAACAAGGAGAGCGGATTTGAAACAGAGCCTTTTTCTTCGTGTTTTAAGACTTATGCCGACCACAAACAAAGGACTGGATGGGTTTATTTCACATTTTGTGGGTCAGTAGACACTCAGGTTACCAACATATATGTTCAAAAACACTGTACAAGTTTTCATGTCCGCTTTAAGTTTATATTTCTGCCATTGTGACAACCACACAGAGCTCAAGCTTCTTCACGGCTGCTGCTGGACATCTGGCATGAAAGGCTTTTCTCATGACCTCTGAACTACAGAAGTACAACTTCTTAATGTCAGCACACAAACAAAAACATAACAATGCTCTCAGCTGCTGAAAACCAGTGAATGTGATAGAACTAGATAAAGAACAAGAAGCTGTTGGTACACACTACATAGCCATGCCTCAGGGCAGAGGTTTTGGCAGGCACTGTTGCTTAACCACACTGAATGTCTTTACTGAGCGCCAGAATCAGAGAGGGATCAGATCATTGCATCCTACAGCAACACACTGCCAAGGACAGGACGCTGGACCAGGCTTTGTCTCAATCACACACAGACAAACACACAGCTGATAAGAACCCTCCAGATGGCTGCCCTCGCTCTTTGTTGGAGGGAATTTGCACAATCAATTTAACAACCTAGATTTGTTCATGAAAAGAGAGAGAGCATATGATCAGGGAGAGATGCACAAACATGATGAGGGGAATTTTTACTGTTCACTCTGCGGAGGAACGTTTGCAGATTAGGGAGGGACAGCGAGGGTCATTTTGTCAGATGAGTATCAGTGTGTCCAGATCCTCCGGTTCATGTAAGCCTATCAGGAGACTGAGTGGAATTAAAGAACCACCACCTCTTTTTTGATCCATCCATCCCCCCCGCCCCCAGGGAGATGATCTCCTCACTGCCCCAATTCATTCATGATTAGAGATTTAGAGAGAACCATGGAGGCATGCTTATGTCTCCAACATCTCCTTTATTTTCCCTTCCAAGCATGTCATACTGTATGTCTTATTAACTTTGTGTGAGTGCAGCAATGATGGAGAGGAAAATAACTTTGCAAGGTCTATGTTTGTCAAGATACCAGAATTTGAAACATAGAAAAAATCTATACTTGTTTGATACCAAAGCAGAGACATATGAATCTGAGCATCCTATGTCAGGGTTTTTTTGTTTTTTTAATGACAAATATCATTAATTCACAATAACAAAAAAGACAAACCCATGATACGTGCACAGTGTTTCCACTAGGTTTACAGCGTTGGTGGGGACACAAACACTTGAAGGAATCTTGGTGTTCATGGGTTACTTTTAATGACAGCTGTCTTTTTCTATGGGAAAGGTATCCTTAAATGACTTCTTTCCCTGATTTCCGACTCTATCCACTATCCTATCCCTACAATAAAGGCACAAAAAGCCCAAAAACAAATCTTTAAAAAAAAATTAAGGACCGTGTAAACTAGGGCTAGGAATCTTTGGGTGTCTAAAGATTCTGGTATGTACTAATTCAAAGTCTATTTTTGAATGAGTACATACTTCAGGATCTACTCCAATCGACTGAATTTCTTGCTGCTCCATTTGGCATCCTACTGAGTTAAAGAGCTAGCATTAGCACTTAGCAGGGAATGACTGATTAGCCCAAAAAGTTAGTTATGAATCTATTTAAAACCTCACAAGATAAGAATCTCGATTTTTACATGAATTGATTTTTTCCCCCACCTCTAATGTAGACCATTTCAAGGTCCAACTAACACAGTAGCCACAATCTACACATCTGTCATACCAACAACAAACAAATAACTCTAATTGACTAATAATTGACTGACCATTTAAAGTGTCACTGTGCTTTTTTGGGTGTAATACTCCAACAGAAACGATCCTGCTGCATCAGTTTTGTTTGCACATCTATTTCATAATACAGGGTAATGCACTCTGTCTTACATGTAGTGAACTAATTGGCAATATGTCGGTAGTCGTAATTGATTTTTATTTGTGTGTGTGCGTGTCTCAGTTGGGCCATCCCAGTCAGAAAAGTCTGGACACACCCCTAACAACAAGCATCATCAATCACCAGAGTGTCAAGCCGTGATGTACGGATATGCACACACAGTTACTTTCCAGAGGAGCGACCATCTTATCTTCAAGTGTTTGATAACGGCATCTGAGGGATCAACGCAATAAATGTGTTTATCTATATCTGTCTCTACAGATTGAAGATAGATCCAAATATATCGACCGATGTATCTGTATTAGATTTTTGGTCTCCATATCGGTATCGGCCCCAAAAAACCCTTATTAGTCCTAGGCGCCCAATATTGGGTAATTTTCTTGTTATCAACCAAAGAAATTGCAAACAATCTCCATCATACTGAATAAAGTGCAACAATATGTTTGCAATGTATTTGTGACTTGTGTCCCAGTAAATGTTTGACAGTGAGCCAGCACGTGTTATACCATTTTATTTTTCATATTCTAACCCGTGTTTTCTCCTTCTTTGACCAGTGAAATAAAGTATGTCTGTGTTCTTTTGTAGTGGCCGTTGATGGACAATCCCTATGAAGAAACAGGATTACAATGGGACAGAGTACCTCGGAACAAGAGGTCCAGGGAGACAACCCAGAGGTCGGTTTGTGCCCCGCTGTTATTTATTTCCATAATGAAGTATACCTGTGCAGTAAATGAAGCCTTGAAACAGAAGGTTGTCCACTGAAGTTTGAGAATGGGTGTCACAGAAAAGGCAAAGTCAAATGCTTCCTGTTAGATTTCATCCCTTAAAAGGAGAGTGCACCCTATCTCTAAGGCTGGGCCTAGACACCCTTTGGAAGAAACTCATTTCAGCCCTTTGTATCCATGATCTCATTCTTTCAGTTGCAAGGGTGGCCTAGTGGTTGGGGCACGCCCCATGTACGGAGTCCTCCAAGCAGGCTCCTTTCCCTCATGTCATTCCTCACACTCTCTCCCAGATTCGATTCGATTTTGATTCTTGGGGTCACAAGATTCCATTGAGAATCTATTTTCAAAGACCTAGCCTTATGACTTAGCAGGGAGTGACTGATTGGCCAAAAACAAAAATCGATTTCTGGAAGTTATGAATCTATTTAGAATGTCAGAAGATAAGAATCTCAATTTTTTTTTTTTTTTTTTGCATAAATGTTTTTTTTTTCACAATTCTACGCTACACCAATCTGTCTGTCAATCTCACAATCCATTTTACCCTCAGTCGGGAGCAAGACGCCCGGGATACTTGAACTCACCACTTTTGAGTTTGGAAGGTGGTGATGATTATGTTATCTGTGTGATATCCGTGCATAATGAAATGCACGATATGAAACTGCTTCTTTACGTTCTCTCTGTTTGCCAGTATGTTCTTCTGCGCGCTTTAGTTGACACTTTGAGTGAAAGTCTCGTGCTGTGAGGTGCAAATGGGAACAAGCGACTCAGGAAGATTTAATGTGCAGCCTGCATCTGTGGAACCACTTCAGACACTTACCCTTTCTGTTTGTCGGACTGCAGCTTGTACATTTAGAGGAGCCATTATCTTCTGACTGTAAATCACACGTGTACAATTTCCACAGTCATGCTCTCATTTCTAATCTCCTTTGCGCCTACTTGATGCCTCTGGCTATAATATAAACTTGTTGTGCGGTGCACCAGCCTGCCTCTGCAATCAGCCATCTGTCAGCTCCACTCTCAGCGCCCAGCTTAGACTTTTACTGCCAAATAACCCTTAGCTCCTCCCACACTAATCAATAACCACTGATAACAGACATGTCGTGTCATTGGCTTTCAGCCAGAACACTAAAAATATATTACTCCTCTTGAAATAACCTGATGGCCATATGCACTAACGCTAAAAGAAACAAGCTTATCTTGGTGACCGGCTCCTTCCACTCCCTGTTCTGATCATCCTGTTTTGACGAGTAAATCGGTTATTTCCTGCAGTCACTGAGTTCAAGTGATACGTTTGCTGCTTTCTATGAGTGTTCTTTAAATGTTTATCTGCTTCTTTTTGAGAAACAATGCAGCAGAAGTCCACCACTTCCTTCTTCTTCTCTGTTTTTCTTCCCCCTTATCGTTTCTCCTGCGGGTTCTTTCATGCTCAGCTGCTTTCTGTCTCTCTCCGCCTGACTCAGAACTCCAGTCCATCATTTTGAATTATGTCTTGGCGGGACGTTACATCCCCTCACCGCAGCTTGAGACCATATAACTCCTGACATGCATCTGTGGGACTAACATAACTACAGACATACCACCCGAGGGTGACGTTGTTTTTGCACATTAAAGGCCAGACAAGACTGCCTGGACCACGTTAGGGGAGCACTTTGCTTCATATTATTCAGCGCAGGTTATCTTGTGTGCTGACCTGCAAACTGTGGACTCCAGACCGCTCAAAGTTCCTTTGGATTCTGTCCTGGTTTTTTTTAAAATCTTAGTAGCCAGATTAAGTCTGTTCTGGCTGACTTAAAGGCAATGTTGGTAATTTCCTCCAGATCTACTTTTTAAGATTTTGGTATAAATTTTCTTTAGGTCCTGCCAGAAATGAATAACTCATGTTCTCTGAAAAAGGAACAGTTGTAAGCCTGTAAAAACTTCAACCAATGTCCGCCACTAGGTACCAATCTGATGAACCAATCAGACGTCTCCCTGTCTCCCTGCTCACTCTCTACCTCTTGCGTGCATGAGCCCTCACTCAAGAGATGAGCTGAGGTCCGCTTCTGAAGAAACAGCGCTCGTGCATGTGAGTGAGAGGGCGTGGCTTTTGAGGGCGCACAGAGGGGAGGGGGCGGGTGCTGACGGAGCACTGAGGGAATGCTACTTTCAAAACCATGCTAGTTTTCAAAAATTGCAAACCCTCACTTTAAAGTCTAAAGTCACTTTATTATTCTCTGCACTCTGCATGGTAAAATATAAATTTTCATCTGCTCAGATTTTCATATTCCCTGCAGTTAGGGCGTCACGATATGAGGAAAAATATGCAATGTGCAACTACATCAGGCTTTCTCAACGTCGGGGTCCTGACCCCATGTAGGGTCATATAGAGTTCAAATGGGGTTGCCTGAAATTTCAAGGTATTCAGCAATAGAAAATAGAGTTTATAGTAAAATATTTTGAACACTGCGGGACATTAAAGCCAACGCCAAAACAAGAACCTTCAGAGTCTCCGTCTGTCCGTCGTCAGATTGTGCAGAAACGTCATCCCGGCTTTTCTTCTTCTGTCCACAATAATATACATAATAAAGCCTAAATGTGCTCTGAGATTAATGTTGACTTTTAGCACAAAGCTGTTTGTATTTTGGATGTCTGGGGTAATTTCTGTGAAGTCAAAGGGGGGGTCACGATCCCAAAAAAGGTTGGGAACCACTGAATTACACTGTTCAATAAATAAACAACAAAGATGCATTACAGTACGATACAACACACTCTGCTGTAGAAAAACACAAGTCAGAGGAGAAGATAAGACAAGATAAGGACATCATGACAGGATTGCACCATCTGTAAGAGCTCATACGTCAGGCGGGTCGGAGGATCTCCTATCTGAGCTCGCCTGGAAACAGTCTACTCATTTCGTTTTCAGTCCTCGATGAAAAATCAATAAAGTGGGTCAAACAAAAAGATCGACACAGGTGCACACCAGGGAGCTCCTTAAGAAGATTATTAAACAGAGCCAACGTGCTCGTCCTCCTCAGTCCTCCCCATATCCCTGTGAGCTATGACTTATAGTTTTAAGGTTTATTATTTAGGGGATTTTATGCCTTTGTTTAGAGATAAGACAGTAGAGTAAAGTAGGAGAGAGAGAGAGAGAGAGAGAGACAGGCCCTCCCAGCTGATGCGCTCATGCGTTTTTGGAGTGACGTGTCTCTGTGTGTCCAGGCCCTTAGTCTGCATTAAAAGGAGCAGAGAAGTTTACAGGAGTGGAAAGTGAAAAGACATGAGAATTAGAGCTGGAGCCACACATGCAGGGGGGAAAACTTTGGAGAAGATGAAATGTAAAAATCTTTATCCCCTTCTCCTCTCATATTCCTGATATCCAGACGTGCCGGTCTCCACGGCAAATCCCTTATTCCCACATTCCATTACACTTCAGTGAGATTGAGGCCTTCAGGCCCCACTCACAGGGTTTCAGTCTCTGTCTAATGTCTGAGCTACTGGTGGCCTTTGTGTGTGCCAGAAAGTTAATGACACGCTGCCTGTGGGAGCTGTGGGAGCTGTGGTTGTTGACGTGAAATGAATAATTTCTCTGTATTTTTCTGTCACATCAGGACGGGTTTAATAACTTCAAGTCATTTGTGGAGGAGGAACTTCAGACGAGCATGGTGAGTGTGCGCTGTGAGGTATCTTTCACATTGCCTTTGCTTCACTGTTGGGTCACCCCTGCAGGAAGTTGTATTTCTAGCACACACGTTACACAATGAGAAGAGAACGATTCAACAAGCATGCAGATTAAATAATGATGTGTGTGTGAAACATCATTCAGCAGACAGCATGAGACCTTGTAACCCTGTGTGCACACTCATCGTCTCTCTCCCTCTTTTGCTCGTCTCTCCACAGATGGTGGGGATGGTGATTGGCGCAGGCATCGCCATAGTCCTCATCGCCATCCTCATCTTCTTCGTATTGCGGAGAATCCAGCTTCGAAGTCAGTATGATCTCAGAGCGCTGAGAACCCGTCATGGAGCTAGACAATGGAATATCTATTTCTATGATCATGTGTTTGTTTTTGTTTCCTCACAGACCTCGAAGCTCAGGAGGCTCCCAAATACCGCTTTCGCAAGAGGGACAAAGTCATGTTCTACGGGCGGAAGATCATGCGCAAAGTGAGTGTTTGACAGAGAGACGTGATCGCCTCTAGAGGTGTGACGATATACTCAACTCACGATATGATACGATTTACAACACTGGGTTCACGATTCGATTTTTCTCACTCTTCTTGTAAGGGTGTCTAACCCAGTTTATGTTCAAAAAGAACAATATTTTGTCATTTGGGGCGGCAGTAGCTCAGTCTGCAGGGACTTGGGTTGGGAACCGGAAGGTCGCTGGTTCAAGTCCCGGCACGGACCAAGGCCTGATAGCCGGAGAGGTGCCAGTCCACATCCTGAGCTCAGCTGAGGTGCCCTTGAGCAAGGCATCTAACCCCAAAACTGCTCTGGAGCGCTCGCTGTGTGCAGCTCCCTCACTCTGAGACCTCTCCATTAATGCATGTCCATAGAATCCTGTTTGTGCATGTGTGTGTATTTCGGCCTGTGTTTGTGTTCATGTTCATTAAAACTGTTTAAAACTGAATTTGCTCTTGCGGTATTAATAAAGTATAAATTATAGTTATTATGATTATTATTAAAACTGCTTTTTGTGATGCTTTTACTTTACCTTTTTGTCCTAGGTCACTTTGTTTTCAGTTTTGATAACATTAGATTACACAGTGACAGGAGTAATTAAAACAGCTAAATTAGCACCCTCTGGAGAGGCATGAACCTTTACGTTGTCTTGCATCATCTTACGTCCCCTTAGGTCTCTCTCGTTCTCTGTTACCTGCAAAGACATTACCTGAGACTCATAAGTGAGAAAGAAAGAGAAATAGAGAACCTCCACTAGTTAATCTAGAGTGGAAATCAAAAGTGTGCATCATCCTCTGCAAAAATGTAATCTGCTGTAGCCTTGTCTGTACGTCTCCATTCTGCTAAGGATGTTAGAGACGTGATAGACTTGAAAAAAGGTGGTGAAAGGTACATAGCATACATTTGCTGATTAAAAAAGGGAATTGCGATTCATTTTTTTCATCTCACTGATTTCAATTGTCCATTGGTTTTGATTTTCAACAGTGTCGTGAGGTATCGTCACATCCCTCGTTACCGCTGACTTCATTCATCTGCCGTGATGGTAAAACCATTTTAACCAGTATGTCTCCTGACAGGTCTCACAGTCTACCTCTTCCCTGGTGGGTACCGCCTCCTCCTCTCGGCCACGCCTCAAGAAGAAGCAGAAGATGCTCAACATTGCCAAAAAGTAAATCTGAAAACGAGAAAAAATAATTTTCTTAGTTTGTAAAGAGTGTGAAATGGTTTCAGTGTGGTCACTCCTAACTCGGACCAGCTTGTGACGCAGTAAGATAAGTGAGAAAAAAAACATTGAGTGAATAAAGAGCTTAGAAGCAGCTTTAGGTCATTGATGCCTGATGCGTCTTAAATTCATCAGGATAGCTCTACCATTCATGTTTTAGTTAGAAGCAATGGTTATGAAAAGATACTTGAATATTCTACCTATTTTTTCACCTAAAACTAGAAGTTGATGTGTTTTATTTCTCTTAATAGTGAAATTCATGCCACAGTTTTCCCTCGCGTTAAGTTAGACAACAGCGAGTTAACCAAACTGCTGTTTTGCTTAAGACTTCAGAGAGTTTGGAAGCTCAGATGTAGACAACTGTGTCATATGTGTACATCTGTATATACAGTAGACCTCTGGGCAAAGCAGGGGCAGGTCAAACAAGCTAAATCAAATTGGTCTGAGGATCGATCCCTGCGGAACTCCAATGGTACAATCGGCAAAAGCAGAGCATGTATCGTTAATTCTTGGACTCCATCCATGGCAGTGTATTGTGCAATTGAGACTGTACACTGTTCGGATGGGCTGTAGATTATTCTTTCAGCTTTAGAAATAACCGGGCCTGTCATTGATTACAGTGGCTGCATCACCTGCCTTGATAACAAGGGAAATTAACTGAAATGTTCCCTTGCGGGGATCAATAAAAGTAAATCTTAATCTTAATTTTTATAGCTGCTGATTCAAAGGAATTAAGAAAATTGCATTGTTTTATTGTCAGTGGTGCACTCGCTCACTCGCTCACTCGCTCACTGCCCTCCTGTGTAGGATCCTGCGCTTTAAGAAGGAAGTGCCCATTCTACAAGCCAAGGAGCCCCCTCCCTCGGTGCTGGAGGCGGACCTCACTGAGTTTGACGTGGCCAACTCCCACCTCCCCTCCGAGGTGCTCTACATGCTCAAAAATGTCCGGTAGGTACCTTTTCTTTGGATTTTTATTGAATTTTATTTTATTTCATCTTGTATGTTTTCTTGTATGTTTAAAAAATTATATATAAAAATGTGCCAGGATGAACAAAATGTGATGAAATATGACAACTTGTAATGTAGTAAAACAGCCTGCAATAAAGTATTAAAAAAAATACTTTTATTTTTTATTTAACCTTTATTTAACCAGATAAATAACCCATTGAGATCAGGATCTTTTTCACAAGGGTGACCTAGCCAAGAAGGCAGTTAGTCTTTAAAGGCCTGAACATGTCAGTACAAGATCAAGTTGATTAGCATGGTTGATGATAAACTCCTGTAAAAGACACGCATCACTCCAGCTTATATAATGTTTGCTTCTGTTGTGAAGCAGTTACCTAGCAATCTAAGTGAAAAACATTCCACTCAACAGATCACAGATAAAAAAAATTACTTTTTTAATAAAGCAGACAGATTCACACATGTCTTTGTGTGTGTGAAAACCCTCCTCCTCACCTCTGTGTTTTCCTTCACTGCAGGGTTCTGGGTCACTTTGAGAAGCCGCTCTTCCTTGAACTCTGTAAACACATGGTGTTTGTGCAGTTCCAACAAGGGGAGTACGTCTTCAGGCCGGGCCAGCCTGACAGCAGCATCTACGTGGTTCAGGACGGGAAACTAGAATTGTGCCTTACTGGAACGGTACGCGAGCACATGTGTGCATGCCCGCTCACGTACCCAGAGTGGTTGTGAATTTCCTCTGGGAAGTGGTTTTTGTGTTTTAAAATTATGTGGTTCAAAGTGTTTTGCAGTAAAAACTTAAATTCACAAGGGTAAGCAGAGCTAATAAGGGATTTACTAGGGGAGCTCTGGCTTTAACAGTGATTAGCTTTAATTAACATTTGACTTTTATAATCTCAGGAAACTAGGAAAGTAACAAACAATAACTAGAGAGGCACCAATCCAACTTTTTGAGGTCTGATACCAATCCGATACCTGGGCATCTCCCAATACCACTCCTTTGTTTCTTTTCATCTGCCTTTTTCGATAGTTTCTTTTTTTATATATACAGTATATATATATTTATTTTTGGGTTTTTTGTGCCTTTTTTGGAGAGATAGGACAGTGGATAGAGTCGAAAATCAGGGAGAGAGAGAGAGTGGGGGAATGATATGCGGGAAAGGAGCCACAGGTAGGATTCGGACCTGGGCTGCCCGCTTGGGGGACTACAGCTTCAATACATGGGGCGCCACCTGCACTCCTCTTGGTTGGTTGTTTAAACCATCATCATCAAGACATGAGCCTGCAGATATTGCTTGTAGTCGTAGAAGTTGTTAGGAAAGACATCCAAACTGCTTTGGCCTTTGTTTTTAGCATCCCCCATGTTGAGCAACACACAGTGGGCGCTCCTGAGCTGATGGTGGGGAGGGGGTTTGGTGCCTTGCTCAAGGGCACCTCAGCAGTGCTCAGAAGGTGATCTGGCACCTCTCCAGCTACCAGACCAACTTCCAAACTTGGTCCGCACCGGGACTTGAACCGGCGACCGAGCTACTGCCGCCCCAAACTAAGCTACTGCCGCCCCCCCCCAAAAAAAAAAACAACCCCAAAGTCCAACCTGATCTTGTCTCAAACTGCTGACATTGGCGGTGGGGTTTGTGTGGTTGGAACGTCAGCAGTGACCTCCGTCGTCCAATGGGGTGTCTCTGCTCATCAACATAGTGGGAGAGTAACTGTGTGTGTGTGTGTGTGTGTGTGTGTGTGTGTGTGTGTGTGTGTGTGTGTGTGTGTGTGTGTGTGTGTGTGTGTGTGTGTGTGTGTGTGTGTGTGTGTGTGTGTGTGTGTGTGTGTGTGTGTGTGTGTGTGTGTGTGTGTGTGTGTGTGTGTGTGTGTGTGTGTGTGTGTGTGTGTGTGTGTGAGCATGTAGAAAGTCCAGTTAGCATAGTTAGCACCAGCGCTAGTTTGGTTACGTCTGCCATCACACTAATCGCACAGCGTGACGTTACAAGAACAAAACTCTGCTTTCCCCGTCTACACAGAAACACCTTAAAGAGAGTTTCTGAACATCTTCACGCTGGAAGGAGTTTTACTAAACGAGAGTTTTTTAAGTGACTTAAAAGCACGGAAAAAGCTACGCGTTCAAAAATACCCGCCGACAGGTGGACGAGGGCTGAGAAATGAATTCAGGTCTTGCTGCAAACTTAAACACAGGTTTCTTCTTTTACTTCTTTGTACACTGAAATAAATGTCTAATTTCTGTCTTCCAGGACGGCAAAGAAAGTGTGGTGAAAGAGGTTTACCCTGGAGACAGTGTCCACAGCCTCCTCAGCATCCTGGATGTCATCACAGTAAGCCACGCCCACTTCTTTCCACACACACACAAACACACACGCCATTATCATGTGCAAGGTTGCTGCGTCACAACTAAACACACAAACTCCCCGTATTCAAGCATACACATGATTCATTCTTGATGACATGCTACCTTGATATCAGTGTGTGGGACCCCACCCGTCCGCCTCCACCTGTGTCAGGTGACTCCTACTTTGATCTGCAGTTAATCAGTGACAAGGCTGGGTTGAATCACCAGACATATTTAGACTGTTGTTTCAAACCCCCCTCTATAGACTTTGTTCCTTCAATCTGAATGTTGTGAAGGTGTTACAGGGGAAGGAAGTGATCCCCCCTCTGTTCTGTCTCCAGAGAAAGTAACAGAGGCGTTACAGAGGAGAGATGGGATCAGCTGAGCCAGCGGGGGAGAGTAGCATCGCCTTGACGTCTATTGAGAATTCGCCCTATGGGATTTTTGCATTGGATTTTGGATCATTGCAGAAAATAAGCTCTGTGGCAAACACATGTTTCTGAAGCGTAGGCGTTTTGCTCAGCAGGATAATTTTCACAGATGAACACCAATTTTATGATGTTTGAAGCGTTAATGCGGCCGACCGACGTCACTACCGTTATTCCTCAGACGATCTCCGATAAAATAATCTGCGTAGCTTGATAAATTGTTTGTTAACATAATATTTTCCTTAACCTAAAGATTAAACCTACATGAGACATCTCCGACTAGTGAGAGAGTTCCCGACCTCTGTGTCCGCCGTGATGACATTTTAATGTCCCCGACAACCACTGAAGTCTCATTTAGCCACTTGTTAGCAACCTTCAAAATTCACAAGTGGGGGTATTACCTAACGTAGTTTATGTGGTCTAACAAAACGGCAACATCGCTTAAGCTTGTGTTAACCACAGACCTTATTTCAGGCGTCTAACCACAAACCCATTCAAAGACCCCATGGCGCTCAAATGCTAACTTACTTCCGGGTTTTAGGACTCATTCCTGTGGCGCCCTATGCTGTAACACATCGTGAAACTGACTGGGACACCAATATTACGCTGTCCAGGAATCAGTATTAATGTACAGAGATGAGATGACGGCTGAGCTTAGTTACGGCGCTTCTGAAAAGGGCTCGTGTGTAATCTCATCGTCCAATGAAAAGGTTTAAAATGTCAATCATAAAGATTTCCATTTAAATTACTTTCTGAAAATCCATTGAAGGGTTGTCCTGACCTAAAATTGTCATAGCCTAGCGGTTATGACACATGCTACTTGTACAGAGTCTGAAGTCCTCGTCACAGCGAACGCAGGTTCAAGTCTGACCCCGGCCCCTGGTACTCTTGTCCTGCCTTAAATCATTCATGAGATACAGTTCTTTATTCATAACTCATGGAATGCTGGAGTTTGCATGCTGTCTCAGTTGCACAATTACATTGGCAAAGTCTTTGTACCCAAACATGGCCACTTAATTTGTGCAATGTAGACAGAGTCTACTCCTCTGCTGTCTGTCTGTGAACGCAACGTTTGCCTCTGTACTTGACACCAAAAGGACTTTTGAAACGTCAGGATTTGGCCAACTGCTGCTCTCTCTCCCTCTTTCTCATGCAGCAGCTTTGGGTTAAAAATATGACTGGAAATCTCTTGTTTTCTTAAAGCATAACAGAGGTTGATACTTTTGATAGCATGTTTTATAAAAGTATCAGAGTGTTGAGAGCCTTGACGATGATTCCTTGTGATCTTTGTGCGCAGGGCCACCAGAAGCCTTACAGAACGGTGTCGGCCCGGGCTGCAGAGGTTTCCACTGTTCTACGTTTGCCCGTTGAAGCCTTCCTCGCTATATTCGAGAAGTACCCAGAGAGCCTGGTGCGGGTCGTCCAGGTGAGCTGTGTGTGTCCTTCTGTTGATTCTGTTTAAGCGTTGGGGTTAGCTAAACTCTTCAACTTTGAATGTGATGTAGACAGAACGTTTCCAAAAAGTTGGGGCGGTGTACAACGACAGCATGGCTCTTTAGAAAAAGAAGAAGAAGAATAAATACTTTATTAAACCCAGGAGGGGACATTCAATTTTACTCTGTTATTGACTTTAACTGGTGACCCTCTGGTTCCCAACCCAAGTCCCGACAGACTGAGCTACTGCCGTCCCTAAGCGTCCAGGTGCCAAACCGGCCTTCCTAATGTGCGACTTGCCACCTATTGAAAATGTTTGGAGCATTATGAAACACGAGATACAACAAAGGAGCCCCTGAACAGAGTGTTGACCCCGAGCGGACTTGACTGAAACGTGTTGCTGGAATCCAACTCAAAATGGGAATATAACCATCCTAAAACAATTACATTCTCACTTTAACATCTGACTGTCTTTGTGCTATTCCAGATGAAATGTGGAGTTTGAATGTGTTAAAAATCATGATGTTCTGCTTGTATTTACATATCACACAATGTTGTTTTTTTTAAAATCAGTGTTGAACATTTGACAACGTCAAATTACTCACTTCCTGTTTCATCTGGTCAGATTATCATGGTTCGTCTTCAAAGAGTAACAGTCCTGGCTCTACACAACTATCTGGGGCTCACCAATGAGCTCTTCAGCCATGTGAGTTTATCACACACACACACACACACACACACACACACACACACAGCCAGCACACCAGACAGTCCCGTGCAAACATGTGTGGGTGGTGTGGTCAGGAATTCTGCATCATTATCTCGA